>NW_022710420.1:8490-13481 GCF_011630105.1 Anneissia japonica | reverse complement strand
AATTTTTTGTATGTTACTATTGACCTTATAACTTTAATTATCAAATTATACGTTGCAAGTGCTTATTCAATATGTCCTCACTCATATTTATTGCTTGTGCTGTTAATTATTACGCTTAAGTTTTATTTTTTCGTATTTTTACACTCCAGAGTGTAAAGAAAATATCCAATTGTTGATATAGATGATTGAGAAATTGAATCCTAATTAATTGCATGTGTAAATGGTGATTTAAAAAGGAGATAAAACATACTACTAAAATGGGATTTAATTTCCAGATAAACATTCAATAAAATAAAGAAAATGTCATGCAAAAAGTCAAGTGGCACAGTGCAAAAGTCAAGTGGCGCAGTGCAAAACTAAAGTGGTGGCACACGTATTTTAAGTTTGCACTGCACCACTTTACTTTGCCCTGCGCCACTTGATTTTTGCACTGCGCCACTTTATTGTTGTACTGTGCCACTTGACTTTTGGCGATATTGTATGGAACGCCAATTTGGCATCAAAAAGGAAATGAACTCATTTTTACTAGGCCTATATCATTATTATTTTTTTTGTTCTCGTCGGGGACATATCTCTCGAAAGGGGACCTCAGCCCCCGCCGGGCAAATCCTGGTGCCACCCCTCAGTCAAACTGTATTTAGACAAAGATAAACTATGAAACAATAAACGCCAAAAGGACAAACTACAATCGCAGTGCAAAAGTCAAGTGGCACAGTGCAAAAGTCAAGTGGCGCAGTGCAAAACTAAAGTGGTGGCACACGCATTTTGAGTTTGCACTGCGCCACATTATTTTTGCACTGCACCACTTCAGTTTTGCACCGCGCCACTTGACTTTTGCACTGCGAATGACTTGTAATTTGTCCTTTTGGCATTCCATAACTATAAGCCGGCTCCTGAGAGCGACTATAAATCCGGTTTTACACTAGGCGAATTTATTCGTGCGAATCGATGGCGTCGGTTCGGTTCCTGAGCTCTGATTGGTTGCGAACATTTTTCGCTTCACAAAAAGTATAAACAGTTCGAACTACCAATTTTGCTGAAGCAAAAACTCCGATAGAAATGTAAATGCGCTTGCGCATGAACGACGCTTTCGATTCGCGCGAATAAATTCGCCTAGTGGAAAACCAGCTTAACTGCAGCATCCAGTAATGATAGCAAAGAAGATAGAAAAAGAACGAGCAGCTAGCGTATTTTGCATTACAGAATTCTACCGTTTTTTTCCGGAAGTGCGTCATATCATGCGAGTCAGGCCCTCCCGCGGCATTGTGTGAACTTCCTATGTTCATAATAAAAATTACAGGTAATAAGGTAGGGGTGGGCTGCTTGCGATGCTATTTTCGACTTGCGGAGGACGGTCTTTTCTAAAAATTATATTTATTTATCTAATACGTAATTTTTATACGAGTACCGGTATATAATTATAGAGTATATACAATTATTTCTTTTTAATTTTTTTGCACACTTCATTTTGCAGTGTTACCGTATATGAAGACGATTATAATAATAATAATAATAATAATAATAATAATAATAATAATAATAATAATAATAATAATAATAATAATAAAGTTAAATTTGATATAGCGCAAAATGCTGCACGCCTCTAAGCCTATATTTATTATATATGATTATATATAATTATATATATTATGATTATTATATATATTATGATTATATATGATTATAAAATCAGGGCCTATATTTAGGTAAAATAATATATTCTTATGTATGTAAGACTCTGTTTGCATCAGTTAACAAAATATTACATGATCTGATGTTGATTGAGCCTCCATCGGACAGCTCAAGCCCTCCACTCCCACCGGCCGAGTTTGTCGGGCAGTCGGACCAAAAAAAAAAAAAAAAAAAAAAAATATAAAATAAAAAAAAAATAAAACAGGCCTCAGACACTAAGCCAAAACATCAAAACAAGATTTTCGCAGTCGTATAGTGTCATTTCCGGCATATTTAAAGCCCCATTCCCGGCAAATTTTCAGTTTTTAAGAAAAATCTAATTTTTGTAGAATGTTATAAAGATTTATAAATATAATACGGAATTGCTAGTTTAACTGAATTTAGACATTCCTAAGAATGAAAAAAATGTAAAATAAGACTGAAATTTGATTTTTTGTGTTCTACACAAAAAATAAATGCGGACGAATTGTTCATGTTTGATTTTGCGATAGGTCGTGAGAAGAAATATCGTAGGCGCCGAAAACATTAGCCTATCCAACGCCTGTCTCTTATACACATCTAGATGTGTATAAGAGACAGGGTAAATAGTTTGTAAAAGTATAATTTTGTAATTAATATAAAATAATATAAGGGAAAAAATCTAAACGAAAAATACTGCCTAGTAACGATGAATTCGTCGAGAAAATGGTAATATTTTATGAGAAATAGTCTGTATTTCTCATTTTTTTTATTCTTTTGCGTAAAACTAAAATTCATGCCAATATTTTTCCATGATTTATATTAATTGGAGTAATGCAAATGCATATTTTCTAAAAAAAGTCAGTTTTTAGTGAAATTTTGCCGGGAATGGGGCTTTAACTACCGTCTCGCGTCGTGCGGGACGGTCCCGCGTTTCAAAGTGATTTTGGATGAAACACGCGTTTTGCAGAAACACATGCGTGATCATAAATTTGTCATGCATTTAACACAAGTCTATGCGTGATAACGATTTATCACAAACTCAGGGAAAAATGTATTTAAAATTAGAAGAAATTGGTTGTATTAAAACTATAAAAACGGTGATGTAGTAACTTGAGTCATGAGAGAGTACCGGGACAGTGTATTTCTTACCCTACTTATTTCACTAACGAGTTACTAAAAATTGATCAGTAATGAAATGTTTGTGTAGGTCTACATAGTTCGGGTGATCAAATTAAACATAGGCCTACATTGAAACTCAAGTTGGCTTTATTAATAATATTTTAACTTATGTACCGGTATTATCAGCAAACACTCCCTGAAATCGTTTTAAAACAGCTTAAAATGCTCAGATCGTCGCCGCTTGGACCCCCACCCACCAGCCAACTGGTATAGTCACTCACGCATTTCTCACGCAATACTCAATAAAATATGATTAATAATAATTAATTAATCAAGGCCAAGTTTAACTAATAAAAGTAGCCTCGCCTAGGCATGTCTATGCCTTAATTAGATCTCTATCTAGTACTTTAGGTCTAGTTTACACCTAACAAATATACACTGTAATGTTCATTTGTTACGGTACTTGTAGGAAAGCTGGGGCCTAATAATAAGTCAATTTATAAGACGCATATATACAAGGTGTCTAAGCACCAAATAATAATAATTAATAATAATAATAATAATAATAATAATAATAATAATAATAATAATAATTATAATAATAATACAGTAATAATAATGTTAAAATAGTTTCATCTGGTTTGAATATAATACCATATTGTATATTTTAATAATAATAATAATAATAATAATAATAACAATAATAGGCCTAATAATAATACTAATAATGACATTGCAGCGTTCGTAAAATGTTTGTCACTGGTGCTGGAAACAGTCACAAAAGTGGAGGGGAGGGCCAAGACCCTCAGTAGAAAAAGTGGGTAGGCCGATCGCATCCACCCATCCTCCACCCCCCCCGCTTTCGCCGCCGTTGATTTTAGTTTAGAGAAGGAAAACCCTCATATTAGCCTATTTTTTATTTTGGAAACAAAGCTCACAGAAGGTAATATATCTGTTGTCTTGTTTGACACTACCGATACTCTGTTTATAGAAACAAATCGAATTCAGAAAGGCGGTGGAGGTTTTGTCATTCTGATCAGAAATGATTTAGTTTTAGAAGCTCGTTTTGATTCTGTGTGAGTATAGGCCCTATTATAAAGAAGCATCCATTTGCACTGTTCACAGGTGGTAAACGTCTAGTTTTAGATTGTCTGTACAGCCCCCTCCCCCTTCTAACTCTTCCCCTGAATATAACCACTCAGACAAACTGTTAGTAAAATAAACATGACAAATCTATTATCACTGGTGATTTTAATTTTAGAAAGATCAACTTGGAAGATCACTTCGTTGTGGTCGAACTTTTGTTGTGAAAAAATCTATTGGGGGTATTACCGCGGCCTACCTTAGGCCTATTTGATTTCCTTTGAATGTGAACTGGTAGTCATCGAAACTGTTTACTGCAAATGGTTTTATGGAAAAAGAAATTTCTAATGAAACCTAATGAAAACCGATGAAGTTTTTTTTTTTTAATCGGATATTACATTATCTTATTGCATTAACTTTACTTTTGCAGTTCATAGCAGATGGAACGGTTGCCACTGCGATATTCTACACGCCGGAATCCATCGAAGAATTAAGCGAAATCATGTATATCAACGTTGGAATTGCTTTTGGCTACACCATTGGCTTGTACATCTGTAGTGAAAATGGTAACGAACACAAGTTATAACAAGTAATTAAACTGAATAATTGCAGTCGTTCCGATTCTCTGATTTGGTTTTTGGCGGTCGATATTTTATTACTTATTTATTTCCACAATATTTTGTGAGTGCAGTTCATCCAGCCAGATCTGATCAATAGACGAATCGGCGACGCCAGCCATTACTGGTCACTATATATATAGTGGGTACAAAATATATACATCCACATCGTAAACCACAGTGCGCTCATTGAACACAGTATATTGAGGAAGATGTTTTTTAGACAGCAACCCAAAGTAATAGGCCTATGTTTCTTTTGAAAATAGTGATTTATAATTACTTTGGCAATCTCCGTGCATTTCATTTAGGCTCTGGAATGCTGCTAGTGTTCGGCAGGCTATACATACATTTAGAATAGGTCTAGGCTGCACTGACGTGAGTGTTAGGCCTTTTTAGTTCCTATGCATGTAATGCAATAGGAACTATTGTAATCACTCTTGCTATTTCCTATGTTTTTTATTGTGTGTAGTGTGTATGTGTGTGTGTAGACATTTATGCAAATGCGCATGCGTCAAAGAA
>NW_022710420.1:0-5496 GCF_011630105.1 Anneissia japonica | reverse complement strand
CAGTATATATTGAAAGAGTTATGATGTTTTTTTAGACAGCGACCCAAAGTAAAGTAAAAGGCCTATGTTTCTTTTTAAATAGTGATTTATAATTACTTTGGCAATCTAAGTGCATTTATAGGCTCTGGAATGCTGCTAGTGTACGGTAGGCTAGACATACAGTTAGGATAGGTCTAGGCCGCACTGTGAGTGTTAAGCCTTTTTATCGTAGGTAAGTTGAGCAAAAATTTATGAATTATTTATCAGTGTCGGAATGCATTACCAACGCATGCGCAATCTTGCTTCGCTGAACCAATTCCTCCATGGCTGAACCTACTGTATTTCGCTGCAGTCTTCCGACCGCAACCAAAACAAAGATAAAAACAAGCTTGTGACTGGGAATACCGTACTTGTTACTTGCATAGCGCCTTTCTTTTCAGTTACGAAGCGCTGTGGAGACTTTGTAGCTGCTGATCTAACACAGCGCTGGCCAACGTTGTTTTGTTGTTGATAACTGCTTAATTAGGCCTACCATGGAGGAAATAATAATATAATAATATACGGTATTTCCTCCATGGGTCACATACAGTAAATGTCTCTTCCTTTAAGGCAGGCTCAGGTCGACACGGAACTGAAAGGAAACTCAACTCAACTCGTCGACATGAGCGCTCCGCGCAACTGAAAGCAACTGAACGCTATGGAACGCCAAAAGGACAAATTACAAGTGGCGCAGTGCAAAAGTCAAGTGACACAGTGAAAAACTAAAGTGGCACAGTGGTGGTGGTGGTAGGAGGCCTATTAGTATTATGGTATTCCGTCATCAAAAATATCAAATTTATTCAGACATTTAATGACCAAGGTGAATGGACACAAGGCTATACGTACCGTACTGTACCAATACTCATAATATCACATCCTCATTAAATTCATTAGTATTAAATATTAAACCTGTGTATTTCAGTATCCAATTGTTGATGTAGATGATTGAGGAATTGGATCCTATTTAATTACATGTGTAAATGGTGATTTAAAAAGGAGATAGAACATACTACTAAAGTGGGATTTAATTTCCAGAAGAACACTTCAATAAAAGAAATAAAAAATCATTCTCTTGGGCTACACTATACTTTTGCGAATGTGTATGCAATTAATGTTTTAGTTTACCTTTGCCTAAATATAGTTTGAGGTGTGTCACAAGATATTGAATAATAATAATAATAATAATAATAATAATAATAATAATAATAATAATAATAATAATATAGGCCTACTTAGTAAACATTAGTTAATTTCCATTTTAATGCCAAATTGGCGTTCCACTGTGCCACTTGACTTTTGCACTGCGATTGTAGTTTGTCCTTTTGGCGTGATATCGCGAAAAGGACAAACTACAATCGCAGTGAAAAAGTCAAGTGGCACAGTGCAAAAGTCAAGTGGCGCAGTGCAAAACTAAAGCGGTGGCACAGGCATTTTGAGTTTGCACTACGCCACTTTAGTTTTGCACTGCACCACTTTAGTTTTTTTGTGGGGGGGGGGAGGGGTAACTTGTGTACCAACGTTACGGGGGCGTGCAGCAGCCACTGCAAGACATGAGACCCTTGCGCTACCTATTTTACTGAAAATTATTAGGGACTGAACTACCATTTACCAAAATCCTGTGTCAGTTGAACTACTATTACGGCCATGTAACCTACCAAATTAAACCGCGGTTCTGTCTGTTCGCGATCCGTATGTTCGTGGCTATATATCAACGAAGGTTTAGCACGGAAGTTAGCAAAAAATCTTTGCTAACATCCGTCGTGTGAAAAATTATGCGACATTGATATGGGACGGGGAAGAGACTACTAAATTTACCTGGTATTTCTCACACTTGTGCTACCAATCTTCGCAAATATGCCCTATAGGCCTACATGCTGAAACTCTTCCATAAATTCCCACGCTTGTGCTACCATGGTGCTACCAAGTCCGCAAAAAACAATCAATCAACTAAATTTCTGACCCTACAACAAAGTATTCAATTGTATTTCGACCAGCTGCAACTAAAAAGTGTTATTTAAAAGCCTCATAGGCTATACTTTGAGTTGCATTGGAATAAAAATTATACAAAGCATCAAACTTAATCAAGAATGAAGTATTCGTAACATTAAATAGTAACAATTACACATCAGTTACACTATATGACAATATAGGCCTATGTGAAGACTGCGTGCCAGGCCAGAAAGGTCAGACTCATCGACGATGGGCCAAGCACCAAGAAAAAGAGTTACAGAAACGGTAACTCTCCATGTCTTTGTTCTGTATATAGTACTTTTAAAAAATTTAAATTTGTCTCTGTCTGTGTGTTACCGCCCGTGTCGTGTTCCATGCCTGGCGATCCTTTATTTTTTTTTTATTAGTTCAGGGTTAAATAATTCACCCAAAAGTCACAGATACCCAGCTAGCTCACACCATATTCTCTAGAGATTCTATGAGGACTAATTTTTACGATTTAATTTAATAACTTTTTTCCAAAAATTAATATAATCATTAGACTAATATAATAATCAGATGATAAGCCTGGTTGGTATGGTACATCCTAATAATGCTAGTACGTAATAATAATATGTCATATGATGATCATTATCCTCGGCAGTAACATACAAACATCCTATGATTTAATTTTGGATTTAAAATAACTGTAAAATAATACTCTTGCAACGATTGGGGAGAATTGTTTTTTTTTATCCTGCGATAGCATTTGCCATGAATAATATACTTAGGCATAGGCCTAAAAAGTACCTCAGCCGGCGACGACTCCACTGACTGGATCAATATGCACGTCGTGAAGGTACCGTATCTTGACCAGGGCCCGGGACAGGGAAAGAGTTGTTATGCCTCGACTATATATATCTCTGTAGTCGTGTAGGTAGAAAGTGGAAAATAACCCTTAACGGTACTGATTGCTCAACCAGACTTGGTCTAGGAAACAGGCTGGTGAAAATAGGCCTGGAATGGTATGGTGCATCCTAATGCCAGTAGGCTCGTGTCCGTAATAATAATAATAATAATATTTGTTATGTCATATGATGATCATTATTCTCGGCAGTAACTACAAACATCCGCTGACTTGAGCAATATGCACGTCGTGAGGGTACCGTACTTTTCCTTGAAAAACTTCCAAGCTTTATTCTTACTATCCATTAGAGCCTTACGAAACCAAACTGATAAGTGTTTGAAAAATTATCTTTGGAACACATCTAAGTGATTTACCAAATCATAACTTGCATTCCAACCAACATTTGCAACATCTATGACGTGACTTACATCAACAACAACGCCAAGCCATACCATATTCAATGCACTGTCGTCTCGTGATCTCGATAGTAATAGATGTAAAAAAAACCCCTAATACTCACTATAAAGTCACGTGACCCGAGCCGCCGATTCGGTCTATTAAAAACAAAAGTATAAAAAAAAAACTAGATATTTAAAAAAAAAAAAAAAAAAATCTGAAAATATAGAACAAAAATATAATTAAAACAAAAAATTAACAAAATGAAAATACTAAAAGTGACACAATAAACAAAAAAACAAAAAAAATAATTGTAATAAACAATAAATCAAGAGATTTACCGTTTGGTGAGTTGATTGGCTGAGCTCTAATATCGGCGCTGGTTCGAACAGCTCACTCGCCAATGGTTCCGGAGGTGGAACAGTCTTCTCGGATAGGACTTTAAACCGTAGGCCCAGTGAACGCATTTGGCTCGTGTGCACTTTAAGTAACCTAGTACTGTCCTTCGAGTAAAGTAGGGGGTTACACGGTGTGCTGGTCCACTAAGTCCCCTGTTGTTAAATGGATATGCCACGTAGACAATGATTAAGTTCACTTATTGGCATATCCTTGGCGCTCGTGCCTAAAGAAATGAAATGAGAATTAAAGAAGACAATTAATTAAACTAACATAAAAAATAATATCCTTCAGGCCTATAGACAGATTTAAAATAAATAAATAATTTACTACACAAAAAAGAGCAAAATCAAGGATTAAAAATATTGCAACAAAAATAAATGGCACAGGGT
Organism: Anneissia japonica; assembly: GCF_011630105.1. Taxonomy (NCBI): domain Eukaryota; kingdom Metazoa; phylum Echinodermata; class Crinoidea; order Comatulida; family Comatulidae; genus Anneissia; species Anneissia japonica. Next base: position 1,458 of record NW_022710420.1, on the reverse strand, counting down.
CTGGATGAAAGGTACCTCGGAAGGTTATATATGAAAGAAGAAACAATCATAGGTTGGTTCCCCTTCACCAGACAACCCTTTTCTTCCGAATATTAAGAACCATGATTAGAATATCTGGCAAAATGTATTCGTTTGATCTTACACACATGGCTCAATATGGAGGTTTCGTAAAATTACGAAAGCGATAACGAATACGATAACGCCATCAAAATTGTAGTCAATCCCACACCTACAGTAGCATATCTGTAAATCCGCCGTGCCAACCTTGCGCAGCTGTGCCCAAAATCATGTACTTTCTGCGCATGCGCTAAGATTTTGCGTTGTAAACGTGATAGTTTTTTACATTGTTATTATTGTTAATTTTATTTTTAGTATTTAGATCGCGCCTATTCCTTTATATTACAAAGCACTTGATTTTCCCTTGTCATTGGGTCCACATGCTTAAGTGTTTCTGCCATATTGTCGCAGTAGCAGGCCACCCCACCAGGTACCTATTTATACTCCTGGGTGAAGCGATGCAAATAACCTCAAGGACACAAGCGAAATGCATAGCGAGGCAATGGAACCCCGACGCTCGACGTTGGGAAACTGTTCCCACTGCGCCAAACCCCATCAGACAAGCGACATGAATGAAGCAATGATCCTATTCATATCGCATGTGCAGGACTAGGCCTATTGTCAAAAATGTTTTAGTCATGGAGAGGACGTATTGGTATTCGTTATCGTTTCTGAAGGTTGGGACCACAGTGGAAATAAGTTGCTTTTTGTACTTTTCTGTGTTTTTATCCTTGAATGTTTTTACTTATAATTACTTCAGAATGAATAAATAAAAAAAAAATATTATAACAAATTTTTATGTAACTTTAAATATATTTTAGCATGTTAATTTTGTAAAAAGGATGCGTTTAAGACAGTTTACGTTTTGTTGTTGTAGTTGGATATTTGAATGCGGCGCTGACTCTAGTCTTCGGTATCTTGGGCAAAATGAAGCTAAAGGATGTTATAACATATGTGTTAGCGCAAATTTTAGGAGCATTTTTGGCCGAAGCTTTTATCTATGGTTTATATGAAGGTAAGAATTCATAATGAACATCAACAATCTTCACCACAATGATCGGAAACAGAGGCCTTATTATACTATAACTTAAATTTACATTTATATACACAAAAATTGACCCTAGATTTTGCAGTTAGGCAATACAATGTTGTTTTTACTTTGGCTGCATCATCACCCTCAACGTTATTATTATTATCATCATGATTATGCATGTTTATGTATATGTATGCACGTAATCGCATTGGTGCCTACTCTATATATAGATACATACAATATACATAGCACCGGCAACACAAATAATGTATAAATCAAATCGGCAGGCCAACATGTAGCCTATATGTATATATATATATATATATATATATATATATATATATGATGTATATGTATGTATATGTATG
>NW_022710419.1:0-773 GCF_011630105.1 Anneissia japonica | reverse complement strand
CCCCCCCCCCCCCCACTTCACCATCGGCACCTGCATTTCAAGGCTTCCAGATATGCCACTGCTATACAGGGTGCCAGTCAGTTTGTAATAGTTTGTTTTTCTTTGTTTCAGTGGCAATGGACGTCTGGCCTCATGGGGATCTATTGTTGGATTTATTGTTATGATGACTTTAGATGTTGGATTAGGTTAATAGGTCATTAAAGAAGACTTCATATTCAACTATTGAGTTTATCACCCTTTATATTCAGTTCCACTATTTATTGAATTAGTATTTTTTTTCACGCTTTATCATGATTTTCTTATTGAATCACCAGTTTTTTCTGATGGATTGTTCAGAGGTATTTGTGTTGATAAGTTTATTTCTGATCAATTACTTTAATGTCAAAGGCGATTGCCATTTTACCTGTAGGACTACCAGTCTGTGCCACTTTGTAAACTAAGTCCCATTATGTGGCTTTAGAGTGGATTTAGTATTAATTCTCTATGAGGCTTGGGTAGGCAATTTGTTAGTTGTGAGCAGTCCTGCACTTTGAACTCATTATTCTATGCTTGGCAGAGAGGTACACTGTGTTGCATCACATTGGTGTTTTACAGCTAAAGCCTACACTGTATTGTGTTACATTGTTGTGATCCCAACAAGCACAATACCACAGCAGTTATTGCATACGTGTGAATAAAATGTCACTAAATTGTATTACACTAAAGTACGATTATCTTGTCAGAAAACTACAAGACCTGTAAAAGTTCAACAAGCTCTGCCAAGGTGGAGGTGT
>NW_022710418.1:0-718 GCF_011630105.1 Anneissia japonica | reverse complement strand
TGTGACGACGTTTGTCCTATACATAGTGTATGTAACTAATGTGTGTATGTAGTAGATGTGAGGACATTTTGCCTCCTCTTCTACACTTTTCCTATACATAGTGTATAGAACCAATTTGTGTATGAGTTAGGTGTGAGGACATTTGTCCCCCTCTTCTACAAATTTCCTGTACAAAGTGTATGTACGTATGTATGGAATATATGTGAGAACATGTCCTCATATCTTACACATTTCCTGTACAAAGTATAGGTGCATGTGTATGGAGTATGTGAGGACATGTCCTCGTGTATACATTTTTCCTATACAAAATGTATGGTGCGTGTGTATGAAGTATATGTGAGGACATGTCCTCATTTTTACATATTTCCTATAAAAAGTGTATGTGTGTGTATGAAGAATAATTGTGAGGACATGTCCTCATCTTTTACACATTTCCTATAAGAAATGTATGAGCATGTGTATGAAGCATGTGGGGACATGTCCTCGTTAGAATGGAATGTAGGGATGAATAATCTGTGTATAAAGTGTCCTCATTTTGGTAGGTAATTCAATATGTGTATGTATATGTGTATGTATATGTATGTATGTGTGTATATATATGTATGTATATGTGTATGTATATGTATGTATATGTGTATGTATATGTGTATGTGTATATGTGTATGTGTATATGTATATGTGTATGTATATGTGTATATAAATGTCTATATGTGTATAT
>NW_022710417.1:0-1696 GCF_011630105.1 Anneissia japonica | reverse complement strand
GGCGGGTAATGTCGAAAATCAAGGTTCCGCCTGATGAGCCCCTGTCAGGGCAGGGTCCCGGAATAAAATCCGTGATGGGGTCAAGAGGAACAGAGTTTATGGTTTACAATGTTTTAGACCAGAGCCCCTGTCAGGGCAGGGTCCCGGAATAAAATCCGTGATGGGGTCAAGAGGAACAGAGTTTATGGTTTACAATGTTTTAGACCACAATCCTGGACTTATGTTTGGATCAGCAATTTAATATTTACTAGTCCGACGACCTCATCGTGACGTCGGACGACGGAGGTCCATGGGGTGGCCTGTGGTGAGAAATGTTTCCCTGACCCCAGGGACAGTTTTTATCTGTAGGTCTACGAGCGAACATATGCCGATCAAATATTTATATAAACATATAATTAAGGCCGTTCGATGCCAATAATAGAAAACAAACATAGAGTCGTTTGACTTGTACAGTGTCGATGGAAAATATAATAACTAGCACACTGAGGGGCCTGCAGAATGTCAAAAAACATTCTTGAGCAATTTCATGGTCGTCTTCACGTGGAAACGATTTTAGGCCTATTTATAAGCCACTACCTACGGTCGCTCACACCGGATGTAAGCTGATGAGAAATCCAGTAAAGGTCGCGCCTGCAGTGTACCGACTGTATCGTGAGCAACTTGGTTACACCATTACACCATGATGGCAAGGTATATGAACCCACCATCCCACACCACTATGGGCGACCTAAAAGGCCATCAAGTAACACCGATCGCGGGGAGTGCACTTTTTGCCCATCACATCCACCAAAAAAATTATATAAAAACATTTTGACATAAATCAAAGTTACAAAACAAACTTTGCAATTATTAAATACTTAAAAATACAAAAAATATAAAAGGAATGGTTATAAAGATAAGAATCAGTATTACTATTACTACTACACAGTATCTTATAAAGTCTGTTTAGATAGGTTTATTGCACTAGGGAGGAAGGAGTATATGTGACGCTTCGTAGTTGTTTTCCCTACAACCAGTCTACCAGTTCTGCTTGTAAGGATATTTATTTCATGTATGATACCTAGCCTGAATAGAATACACTCAAAGTTACCACGCATTTATTTAACCGTGGATTTTCGTCACTGTTAGGTAGTAGTTCGAGTTCCCTGAATCGCAAATGTCATTCGACCAGAATCCAACAATGGCTAGCTGGACGAGCACAGGTAGAGATGGATGGATTTTGACGAGGGGAGTTTTTTTTAAATAAATAGTTCAAAAAAACCTGCGTGCAGATAATTCAATTGCTTTATTATAAATATGTTTACAAAATGTTTTTTTTTTGTAGTGCCTCATACCATGCTCATACCGTGCGAACGAAATACATCACTGAAGGACGTACATCAATATCGTAAATACCTGACTGAAGAAAATGGCATTGAATGAATTCGAAAAACACAAAAATGTTGTGGAGTAGGCCTATTAATAATATTAAACAAATCATTCTGATCGCAATGAAGCAGATGTATTCCACCGAACACACCTCCTTTCGATCTTTTATTCCGTTAATTCACAGACCGAAACTAAAAACATGTTTAGGCCCTATTTAACTTCAAATATTTATTTTCTCTATTAACTTTGTACGCTTATACAACATATGATTGTCGGTAATGACACAGATTTTGTGTAAAATACCCTTTTTGAAAAAAAAAAAAAAAAA
>NW_022710416.1:5329-7402 GCF_011630105.1 Anneissia japonica | reverse complement strand
ATATTTTTTTTCTTTTTTTTAATATATTTTTTTCATTTATTTTATTAAATAGTTAGTAGATATTGTTTACATTATCTAAATCATGTTTTACTTTGAATATCAATGCACCAGCAAACAACCCAAGGGTAATATTTGGCTTTAGCAAAATAAGCCTCCCTCCCTCATCACTTTTCCTGCCCAGATAGGGTGATAAACTAATAATATTTTTTATAGGGCCTTATGACCCAATGAAGAATGATTAAAGTTTAATGACGGTCCGGAGTAGAGTGTAGATATGAGGATCATTTCAATGAAAACGTCCTAGACCATATATTTCAAAAACTAAATAACTCATCTGAATAAAACTTTCGTGTAAGTTTAAACAATTTATAAGAAATAAATTATCAGTTTGGTGACGACACAAATTCGGGTGTGATTTCGTCCATGACATAAATCTCTCTAAAATACATAGATCATGGATCAAAATTAAACTTTCTTGAATATTTTGTCATATTGTACCAATCATTTAAGAATATGGTTACCATATACCGTAGGCAGATACAGAATATATGATGAATATTGAAATTAGTGAAATTACAGTAAAGTACAGCGTTTTATATGTACTAATTCATTTTTTTAGGGAATTGATTGGGAATATCGTTAATGCATCTTTATAGGCCAATTTAAACAAGTGACGCTGAAAATCAATACCCCATATTGATTGTTTGCGTAATATTTCCGTATCAACACCGATACTTAGCATGTATTTTTTTTGTCAATAATACGAGTAAAACGTTCCAGTGTGTTCAACCAGATGAAGTAGGGAATGGCAGGTATACAGTTAATACGATATAAAGTGTTCCTGGTTGGCCGGGTTAGCATATTTAGTGGTTAGAAAATTAGGCGGCTTGTCGTGAAGTAGACCTACAGTAAATTTTAGGCAAAGCATTTCGAGTTACAAAATTTGAAAATGCCCACTTGAAAAAAAAAACAAAAGTCCCCAAGTAGCCAGAATAAAAGTGGAAATAGTGCCCCTTTTATGAAATTTAAAAAAAAATGGTTGGGCGAGTTACTAGCGTTTTTGAAAGGGAGCAGACCGCGAAGTGAGTTGGGGTGGCAGTGGTGATGGTTAAGTAAATTGTTAATATAATTTATTATTATTGTTATTATTATTGTCTATATCATTATTATTACTTTTTAATTATTATTGTTAATAAGTTTACAATATTCATTATTATTACTTATTATAATTAATTATTATTATTATTAGTTATTATTATTACAAACATAATTGTAGAAAAAAACATGAACTTGTTCCTCCTGTGGATCTCCATCCTCTGCATATGTTTACTATGTTACGTTGGAGTAGAGGAAATAAATATATTAATAGTATTACTGTTCTTATCCTCATTGTCATCGTAATTTTTATGGCCATTTCCTAGACACGTGGCCCCAAATCACTAAGAATGAATAATAAAACGCATTGACTCTTTCACGTACATTAATTCCGATAACTTTGTAAACAGCAAGAACTATAACCTGGGTATATCTGTGTTGTACAAAGACTTACAATATCGAAAGAAATGTGTTGTGCCGACAAGTACTTCATGGCCAACAAGCTATTGTTAGTAAAGTTTAACGTACTTCGAAAATAGGTCTATTCAATATATTCAACAATGAGGAGTTCGGTAAAATATAATGCAAACGAGAATGTCTGTAATTCCCTGCATATTTGTTAAACTGTATTCTACGTTTTATTCATTATTTTTTCAGAGAAGTATTTGGTTTACTAATTCAGTCAAGTCTCGCACATCTATGGTTATTAACAGCAAGAAATATAACCTTATAAGGTGTTATTATAAAGGTTGAATATAAAAGAAAAGTTCGTGCCGCTGAGAGCATAAGTTATCTGTAGGCACACACGATATTAAAATAATTTCAAAGTACTTCGACCCGATTCAACAAAATATCCGAAATTTAAAAGGTTAGACTAGATCATTGGTAACAAAATAAATTGTATGGAAAGGGAACGACAGATTGTTTGGTAAGTAAGTACAGTATACACGTTAAATAACGCAGTGCACTTTTGGGGAA
>NW_022710416.1:0-4595 GCF_011630105.1 Anneissia japonica | reverse complement strand
ATATTTATCATTTTTTTACTGAATTTATATCTATTTATCAATTTAAATACTAAAAAACCTTATTGTAAAATTTAAATAAATTTACAAAACAATATCATCTCCAATGGAAACAGAATGATGATATTACTGATAATACTATTGTTATTACCTCTGATAATTTTATTTAATGAAACAATATTATATTAAAATTAATATAATATTAAGTGTATCATGAATTATAATGTCAATTGATAGATTTAATAATACTGTAGTAGTCTAGAATTAACACTCCATTTTAATTTAAGTATTGGCTGTGACATTATTCATTTAATACTTAATTACCTTATCTTTATAATTATTTTCTTAATCGTCTTTCTTTTTTTTAAAATCAAGTTTTATATGCTGTTTTGATTTCCTTTATTTTTGTATATTTTTCATTTTGTATTGTAAATGTGTGAACGCACCGTCTCTTAAGAACGTGTGCCACTGATTTAAAAGTGTATGTTCAATAAAGTTATGTTATGTTATGTTGACATATACAATGCCCAGCATCTGCTAGCTTGCATTGTCTCCTAAATAACCATGTGTATATATAAAATAAACATTTCACTTCCTTAATGTTGCTCCACCCGATATAATCAAATGTAACAAACAATAAATTCTACAATCACCAAGTATTAACAATTAAATACACATAATAGGTCTACATATACAGTACTCCATTTACAGTGGCCTACCCCTACGCAGTACTCTGCTGGATGGTCAGAACACGGTTGACTCACCTTGTGTCTCTTATGATGAAAATCAATACCTTGTATGGTTACATTGACGGTTAGGCCTAGGCCTATATTTTTCTACCAATGGAAGCATACAAAAATTATTCCTCGTTTGGTCATCATTCCCGCTTCACAAACCAAGAGAGACCTGTCAAATAATAACATAGGCATTGGCCTAAAAAAAATTTAAAAAAAAACCACATCATGCCTGCAAAAGCCAGATACACGTAGTCTACAGTCCAACCGCTGTAATAATTCTTCACCAGCTTAGAAAGAATTTGATTGGTCAGTTATTAATTTGATTGGTCAGTTACTAATTGTAATAACCGAATTGTTTTAAAAACCACAAAATCCACCAAAAACGTGAATTAAAAACAATAATAAATGAGTGTAGTGAATAGAAAAGACAGTTACCCATAAAATCTGTATGAAACTCGTTTTAATTATCTGAACACCTTAGAATTTATACCATATTGAAATAAAAATAGCCTAAAACGACATTTCCCGCAATAATTATGAAAATCCATAACAACCTTTACTGACCAGTATTAGAGCATTCACTATACACAGCCTGGGATACATCGACTTAAAACTCTGAGAGAAATAGCGTTTTTTGTGAATATAAAAAATGACATCTGCTGACTTCCGCTGACCTAAAATACTACGAAACCCCACATTTTATCAATTTCCGCCAAAAAAGTTCCAACTGCATCACGCTAAAAATGAACGAATGAGACCACTTTACAATTGTTGACGTATTGTTTTGCCGCACCATCACAATAACTCACAGGCCAATAAATCAGCAGAACATTTACATAGAATTGGAATTTTATGTGTTATTTATAAATTAAAAATAATAAACAATTAAAAAAAAGCACAAATGGATAATTTTTTTACATCTGACAACAATAGTGTAAATAAGTAAGGTGTTAGTGGCATAAGTGTTATAATTGCATATAAGACCCTATAAACTACTGAGTACATTTACATCGGATCCGAACCGAAATTCGGGCCACGTTTCCGAAGCGCCGAACGCCTGTGTCCCTATTTTTAGTTTCGTTATGCGATATTCAGGATTACCAAAATTTGCACATTTTGTCTTGCATAGTAATCTTGTGAGGTTATTTGAAAAATAGTACAGAATGCAATTTCTTGTTAGGTGCTCAAAAGAAAAAAAAAATCCAGATTAGCTTTGTAAACTTGTTTATAAATGAGCTAAATGGTAAGCTAATGTGGGGGTGGTCTTTAGTTTAATTTTGTATTTATGTTACTCTTTCTTCATACAGGGGGTCGATGTGAAAGCAATCCAGACATTAGCAGAATTAACCTCCAAATGTATAGAACAGTCACAAAGCAGCAGAATCAATGCTGCTGCTGCAAGCCATGGAACACTCCAAAAACCCAATCCAAATTGCAGCTAGCCTGTCTAACATAAGAACATGTTAAAACTATGAAAGAATTAGCAAAGAGTAATGTGTCTCCGAGAATGTTTACATGTATACCAGCTACATGAATAACTATAAAGCTGTAATTCTTTTCGGACTGTGTTGGTCTAAGGTCCGAAGGTTGAATACCAGGGTTTTAGTTTGTTTGAAACTACAGCTTACTACAGTATTGTACTTCGACTGTAGCACACTTTAAATATAAGCGCTATCAATCCACCCCTGAGGGATTGAATTTTGCCTGTTCGGCTTGGCTGATTCCTAAAGTAAAGATATACTGCGGTTTTCAGTTAAAATAACATTATCTATTTTTGTTTTTACTTTTGTATACCAATATTTAATCAATTTAACGTCATTTGTTTCATCTTCTAAAAAACGTAATGAATTTAGACAAGTATTTTTTTCATTTTAATTCCATAACAAAAGAAAAAACCTTCCAATTAAAATTGATATCGAATAAATATAATATACGCACACAAAAATATATGAATAAATAAATAAGTAAATAAATCAAATAATAAATACATAAAGCAAAAACATATCAATAATTTTTTATTTGAATTTGGTTAAACTGTCACAATGTGGATTCGTCGTACGACCGTCATCGACGCAGTAAGTGTCCGGCTTCACATTAATATGACTTTTGTCCTAATTATGATCTTAATACTTAGCTGCTTAGTAACCGTAGAATCATGCTTTCTGATGTTTTTTCTTTATTATAATGAATTTTGATTTTGATTGTGAAAGTTACTCTATGATTTAATAACCATGTGCCTAGCAGCACCGGAAATAGAGCACTTTAAAATCTGCCATTTGGATGTGTTAATACCTTTAATTTTTTTTTTTTGAAAACCATTATGTTTCGGTTTTTCATAATAAAACATTATTAAACACAATAAGATTTTCACAAAGTGATGCATAAATTTACAATGTCTGCCATAAAATCTGGAAACCCAAACCGGATTAAAATAGGCCTATAGGCTTATATGTAGGGCTAATTTTAGGGTTACAGACAGACATCCCTCAGACAGTGCTCCAGTGGTGCCGAATTGAGGTACACTAGAACACAGTGTAATAAAACAGACAGGTATCCCTATTATATATCACAGGTATCCTTCTGCACCATATCAATAGGATGCTCGGGCCCGGGGCACAATAAAATTATGAATTATGAATTCCTCAACCGCCCCAATCTTGCAAAATGCGATTTTCCTATTTCAGGAAATACGCCACTAGTATTGTTACTAGTCTGCGGCAGTGGCTCCAAATTGGGTTCACTGAAGCACAGTGTACTAAATCAAAGCATTTTAGGACGCTCGTCTTGGGACATCAAATGTATCCCTTAGTGAGATATCCAGATGGGTGCGCACCCCATCCCCAAACAAAACTCTCCTAATCCCTAATCGGTCCATTATTGACAATGTCTGAAAAAATCACCTCCTATCACCTTATCTTGCGACTTAGCTCCCCTACACATAATTATCGGGTCCCCCTCCATACTCAAGGCTTCCTCAGCCACCCTTCCATTTCAATTACCTTCCCCACGTACCCCATTCAAGCTTCTGCACACGCCACTGGTATCCATATTCTATGTTATTGTAATCTAGTGGCTTCAAATTGAGTCCTCTGGCTAGCAGTGTTTCATTATATCAAGGCAGTTCAACAAAAAGGACTTTCATCTCTGAGCGACTGCCCCATCCCTTGAAAATTCTTCATGCTACTTCAAACTGGGATAAACTTCAGCCTACATGAGCCCCATGGCTCGTTTTACCTATAGGTAACAATACATTCCTCGAGCAATGAGAAGTTTTATAACGAACAAATTTGATCCAGCAAGGAGACGAATAAATATCGTATTTACCATTAAGCTTAAAGTCCTGTTTATACTTCAACGATAACGATAACGATAAAAAAAATCTAAAAAGCAATTGTTCATATAGAAAATAAAAGAAATAAGATAAGTTTTTTACACTAGGACGATTCGATAACGATTTATCAGATATGCGATAACACCATATTTTGACAAGTCAAATCAGATGACGTCATAATCATGGAAAAACACTAAAATCGTAGTAATAGCAACAAATTTTATCGTTTTTCCACGATTATGACGTCATCCGATTTGATTTGTTAAAGTATTTTGTTATCGTATACACAATAAATGGTTATCGAATCATCCTAGTGTAAAAACTTCTCTTATTTCTTCTGTTTCTATGAACAATCACTTTTTAGCTTTTTTATCGTTATCGTTATCGTTGAAGTATAAACAGGCCTTTAGACAATTCATTTCCACGTAAGTATTCTATTACACACCCACACGCATACACATATGGACAAATACTTTATACCAATTCCACTCAAATTTCTTTTGCGAGTTTTTTTTTTTTTTTTTTTTTTT
>NW_022710415.1:0-809 GCF_011630105.1 Anneissia japonica | reverse complement strand
AAATAATCAACTTTTAGTGGATTCACATATTGAAGGTACATTTTTAGTAAAGTACGATGGTATACTAGATTTCGATATATATATATTGAAGCCGCCTATGGAAATAAATCAGACAGAGAGAAAGCATACATATTATTAAATGTTGCAGGCCAAGATGCCATTGAAAAAAAGTAGGAGTTTTACCTACAAACCTGCAATTACTGATGCTGACGGCAACGTTACTCCAGCTGAGTCCCTGAAAAACTGGCAGACCTAAAGAAAAAATTTTGTGACTTATGCTTACCACGAAAGAATATTATACCAGAAAGGCATAAATTCAACACTCTTTCTAAATTACCAGATGAACCTGTTCAAGCAAACCTAGCTAAGCTACAAACCCTATCTAAAAGTTGTGAATTAGATGTGTATAATAAAGAAGTAGTGAGAAAAGCGTTATTATCTCAGAGTGAATTAACTTTGGATAAAGCCATTCAGATATGCCTGGTTCATGAAACTACAGAAAATGCAAACAAACAATTGTCACAGACAATCGACGTACTAAAGTTTGAAAAAGCCAAATCGCAGCACAGTAAAGTTTGTGGAAGGTGTGGGGCATCTCATCCACGATATAATTGTCCTGCATATAACAAAGAGTGCAGCAGATGTGGAATTTTAGGAAATTTTGGAACACAGTGTAGGAAACCTAGGGGTACTAGTGCACAACACAAGCATACTTACAAAAAACCCCAAGGGAAACAAAGATACAAAAAAAAAAAAGCCTAATAAGCAGACAGTGTATGATATCGCAACAGAAGAAGCACAAAATGAAG
>NW_022710414.1:0-1157 GCF_011630105.1 Anneissia japonica | reverse complement strand
GAAATACAGTAGGCCTCCTATGCCTACACAAATAACGTCGCGTCTCGACAAACTTATTGCTCGTAAAATTTAATTTACACTTACCAAATTCAGTCTGAAGCATAATCAATTATTTATCACGCTCCAGGTCAGCTATACTATACTATTTCGGAAAATAGTAGGGGATTGTCTCCCGGTGTACTGTCCAATCACCAGATCCGGCCATTATAGTCAAAGCTGGGGGAAGGGGAACTAAACAAATTTTGTTGTAAAAGTTAGTAGGGTGCTGGGCATCCACTATCAGCCTTATCGTGGTTGTTGAACAACGTTTTTGCAACTCTGAATGTTCGGGAATAAATGCTGACAATTTGTAGAGCCCTAGCCCCTCCCCTCAAAGAAATAAAATTAGCACGGAGATAGAGTCTATGTTGGAAATATGGTTATTGTTATGAAAATATGTAGTACAATTGTACATAAATCAGGGGCGGATCCAGAAATGTCCAAAAGGGGGGGCCGGAAGGGGGGGCCGAAAGTTGGGCCGATTGAGACAACACTGTCGTAGGGGGTCTGGGGGCATGCCCCGCGAAATTTTTGTGTTCTAGACGCCCGAACATAACATTTGAGGCATTCCTGGCCATAATTTTTTTCTTTTTCTCTCTTTTTTTCCCTTTTTTTTTTCTTTTTTTACCTCCCAAAAGGGGGGGCCGGGGCCGGGCCGGCCCCCCCCTAAATCCGCCCCTGTATATTGAAATATTTGCTCCCAGCGTACACTATATTCCCTATTCTAAGTTTCGTGGCATGAATATATCCCCATAGCAGGCTCGAGGGTGTGTGAATAATGTTCATGAGGTACTCTCCCATATATAACACTAATAGGAAGATTTTTTTTAAAGGGCATCATATTCTTACTGGTATGACTCAAGAAAAAATAGAGATAATAAAGGCCTATGCTCTGTACATGATGCTAAAGGGTGGGCACAGAAAAAAGCATCCAGGTTAAACATTCTATATCTGGACACAGAATGTGGTAGAAATTACAATTCGTAATATGATTTTAAATCATGGGAATAGACAGATGTAGGTCTACTGCGAAAATGATATATTGTTCAAAAAGCAATTAAGTTGCTTATTCCTCCATGAATAAATAAAGTGCAGGAAACATATGTACAAGGAATAAC
>NW_022710413.1:0-711 GCF_011630105.1 Anneissia japonica | reverse complement strand
ACAAGAAAATGTTGGACGTTATATTTTGACTATAGTTGATTCAAAAAGTTGAGAACAAAGTTATACATTCTTGGTATGAAATCGATTGGCATGCAACCGATAATCGGTATGATTTCCATATCTGTAAATTATACTCGTCATGACGTGATCAATCACAAAATATATTCAATTATCAGGGGCGGATTTAGGGGGGGGGCTGGCCCGGCCCCGGCCCCCCCTTTTGGGAGGTAAAAAAAGAAAAGAAAAAGAAAAAAAAAGAGAGAAAAAGAAAAAAATGATGGCCAAGAATGCCTCAAATGTTATGTTCGGGCGTCTAGAACACAAAAATTTCGCGGGGGCATGCCCCCGGACCCCCTACGACAGTGTTGTCTCAATCGGCCCAACTTTCGGCCCCCCTTCCGGCCCCCCTTTTTGGACATTTCTGGATCCGCCCCTGATTATTGGTTAATGTGTTAGTTATCGATAACTGATGTGGTGCATTGTCAATAATAACTGAATTTTGGGAGTGGTTTGCAATCGATTGATATGTAACAACATACCTTAATTAATGTTTAAGAACAGATTATTAGAGGATTGTCACTTACAACACTTCAAGACTTCTCAAACCATTTAAGACGCCTTTGTTCAGATCATTTAATTTGTTAGAACCCAAATTCCTTTAAAAAATAAATGAGAATGAACAATACGATTATTAATATTTAAAAAAAAGGC
>NW_022710412.1:0-547 GCF_011630105.1 Anneissia japonica | reverse complement strand
GATACAGGGCATGATGGCCGAGAAGATTTGTCGATATCACCTGTTGAAATTAAACGCTCTTCCCTATTAGTATTTCGTTTTTTTTTTCGTCTTCTTTTTTCTTTTCGTCGTCGTCTTGTTCTCCACGGCTTGCGCGGTGGTTTGATCGATTTTCCTCTTGGCATTCGAGACGGTAGCAAAATTTGCTCCCGAATGCCAAGACGAAGAACGCATTAGATCTTCGGCAGCCAAACGCCACGACATGTTGTAATGTTGTTTTTCTTACCGACTGTGTTTTATTTGTTCGGTCATTAATGTTATATTAGCCAAAAAAAAAGAGAGAGAGAGAAAGAAAATGTACAATGCGTCGACTTCGGCCACCGCAGCCGCCCCAACCGCCGCCTCCGCCGCCACCACCACAACCACCACCACCACCACCGTGCCGCGCGTTCAGAAAAGAAGAACGTCGGAACCGGAAGAATGGGATGATGATACGTTCGAAAGTGACGAATCGAAAAAGACAAAGATCGAAGATACGCGGTATCGAAAACGCGTACACCAAGAGCTC
>NW_022710411.1:0-635 GCF_011630105.1 Anneissia japonica | reverse complement strand
GCAACTTCCGCGAATGCGCCTCGTCCAGAAGAAACAGCCGTTTGTCTCCGAATTCGTCCGCCACTGTCTTCATGCACGCTTTACGGCGGTTATCCACGTGACACGCGTAGTCGACAGCGTCAAGAAACATGTTAGCGTTTCTGCAGGTTTTAACCCGTAAATCATGCAATTCTGCTATTCGCTTCTCAAATTCGGGAAGAGAAAGACTGGGTATCATCATCATCATCATTCGATCCCACATTCTTCCTGTCTCTTATACACATCTAGATGTGTATAACCGGAGAGGTTTGATCTTACCGGTTAAAAAAGAGAGTGTAGGCGACCACGTCGTTTCCGCGTCCGAAAACATAGAATTCACCCTGCCCTTCCGACCCGGTCTATGGTGATGGATGTATGGAAATCTATAGTAGCGTCTCTGCCCAACGGGGTGAAACCCCGCAGGGAACCTCAGGCGATAGACAACGACGTGTGGGGAGCCTCGCTTATCGGAGACGGCAAAACGGAGGTGGACGTTACGCACCTATACCGCACGATCACCGGAATAGGTAAACAACACGGCATCGGCATATCTTTGCACGTTCACAGACCCACCGCCGCAAACAAGAGACTGTGGTTCAATGTCATATTGGACACGA
>NW_022710410.1:0-1266 GCF_011630105.1 Anneissia japonica | reverse complement strand
TCTGACCCAAGGGCGTCGATCCGTGGCTGAAAGTGGGGGACGAGATGAAAAATAAAGCCTTGGGCCGTAGGCCCAAGCAACGGTTGGGGACCAGGGGGCGAAGCCCCGGAAGCTCTGGCGCATGTAGCCTTTTAATTGATTTTAAGCAATGCAATTAACATTTATTTCCATACGAAATTTTTAAAATATCCAGTGGCGGATCCAGTAATTTGAAATAGAGCTGGGCCCAGAGAGGGACTTTTACAAATGGAGAGTGTAGCTGGACTACCACCTCAGCCCCACCATGGTTGGTTTATGATTATGACACCTCTAGATTGCCGGAAATGACACTCTCAGACCTAAATTCTAATTTTAATTTTCCTTTGTTTTTTTCAATTAAAAAAAAAAAATTATTTTGAAAAAATTAGGGCCGGCTCGGCCCCACTTGAATCTGCCACTGATTATTATGGCGTCATTGCGAGACTGCGTCAACGTAACACTGGAGTTTGTAAACTTTTGGTAGGCTTAGGCCCTATCACTTAATCGAAATAGGTAGACATCATATCCGTTAAATTAGAAAAAAACAGTAATCCTATGTATGTATATAATATTAAACACTAGTATATACGTACGGGTCATAATAATATACAAAAAGAATAAATCGTTTATATTAGAAATTGTGCACTTTTGAGTTTGTAAAAATATTGGTCTAATAAGGATACATACTTCCAATTTCAACAACGTTCAGTACATTGTTTTCACAATAAATTTAGCCTCTGATAGTCGTTACACCCATAAAATCGATCTAGTGGGTTTCTGATATGGTTACAAAATGGGGTTTTAATTATAGAAGATTGGTGAAAAGTGTCCCCCCCCCCCCAACTTTGAAAAGTGGGGGGACGGGTCCCCCTGTCCCCCACTAATCGAGGCCCATGCTCTGACCACAAGCAATTAAGACAAGACTAGACAAGAACGACTTGCTCGACACGAAAATTTTAGTTTATTAGTTTATTTACAAACATTCAAATACCTCTGACCGCAAGCAATCAAGGAAAGACTAGACAAGAACAAACCCGCGCGACACGAAAAGTTTAGTGTATTATACAAACGTTGAGACCGCTACACAAAGGCCTTTGCTTCGAGATTTGAGCATGAAGGCAAGGCAAAAGCAGCTTTCTTAGCTACGTTTTTTGTCCGCTGATCGGTTAACAAAACGTATTTTATTTTTATTTTATCACTGAAAAACAACTACTGTAAAATGTTTAGCCCATAAATATGATGTGTGGG
>NW_022710409.1:0-641 GCF_011630105.1 Anneissia japonica | reverse complement strand
AATATCGGAATTACTTTCAATTCGTATTCGGCTTGTGGCGTTTATTATTGAGGAAGCATTTAGAGGTAATTGACCTTTCACCCAAATAACAGTTCCCGCTGATTGTCTAATGCGACAAGTTAAAGTGACATTCTCTCCTATTGTTATCGATTGATTGGTGGATGTTTCGATGAAAGGTTGAGGAATTTTTATGAAAAGAACAATATTTCTGCTGAAAACGATAAATTCAAAGTCATACCTAATTATACTCTTCTATTAAGCATAGAAATAACATATTGCACAACCCATCGATATTGATACAAAACATTGACCTTATAATAGTCTCAATTGTTTCTTTACAGATGGTTGAGGAAATAATGTTTTACTAAAACGTTCCTGATGTTAATTCCAAGGCTGTTTCATTTCGTTGTTTTTTTTCGATAGTAAGTATCGCCCAAGCGTGCTCTAAAAACAATTGAGGATCCAGTAAAGTACCTTGTAACCAAAAAGGCGTTATATATAGGCCTAAATGTTAACTAACAATATAAATAATAAATAAATTGGAGAATTTGTATAGCGCCTGTTAAAAAAATAATTTTTTGTCACTGGCGCTTAAAGGTGAAAGAGTTATTGATTAAAGAGATAGGTTTTAAGGAGGGTCT
>NW_022710408.1:0-767 GCF_011630105.1 Anneissia japonica | reverse complement strand
TTCAAAACTATAGGCTGAAAGAAAGAAAAAAGTATTACAGCTTCAAATACAATTTAACAAAATGTGAGTGACTTTCTTGCGGAGAAACATCGCCACTGTAAATTAAAGAAAATTTTTTCCCTCAAAAACTTAACCATTTTAAACTTCTTTATTAATGATAGGCAAAACTTAGACCAATTTGGTGATTTGTTAGCTGCTGTAAAAAATGCATACAATCATCCATGAGAATCATTGTTTATATTGCTCTAATTAGTAATAAGTTGCCCTACAAATACTTTTTGGAAGTGGTGGCGTTTGTACATTAATCATGGTCTTACATATATGTGTATGGTATGACAAGGGGAAATTATATTCTTCAACTAAAATACTGTAGGTTTCTAGATGGAGCAGTAAAAGTTCTGAGATATATGAATTATTATTTGGTTTTTTCCATTACTTATAATTTTTACTATTATATAGATTGTCAATTGTGCAACAGGCTACACAATTCTCTTTTATGTGTATTCACAAACTTAATACAGTGATTAAAATAACTGTACAGTGGGCATAATACCTAATTATTCTGATATTCAACCATTTATATACTGTAAACAGTGAACCTACCTTATGCATGTTTTGTTAAGCATAAACTTGCTCCCAGTTATATTTTCTGTAGAGTAAAAGAAGTGAGATTTAGTCAAATTTCAATTATTGCATTCTTTTACAAGATTAATGAAAGTAATAGACCCCTATAAAACTTCCCCTAAGCCCAAACTCATCAACAAAAT
>NW_022710407.1:213-641 GCF_011630105.1 Anneissia japonica | reverse complement strand
AGGTGCCAAGGAGATGGGAATTCGGATACTCGACAAGACGGGAAGCGAAGGCGTCGGTCAAGTCGTAGCCGATTCGCCTTCTTCCAAGTACGTGCCGCAGGGAACGTCGATGCACCTGATGGACGTCCGTCCTCGTTTCGGGTGCATCCGCACGGACAGGAAACTGACAAACGTCCCGTACAGGGACGCGAGTCACGTTCTCGGCGATCGAAATCGGAAGATGCTGTCCGCCAAGACCGATCTGTAAGGAGCGGCAATGACGGTGGCGACCGTGCTCGCTGAGAATTCTCCCCAAGCGTTCGATCAGTTCGACTACCATGATCTCGCTCGCGGCGAGTGTACGGAGGAACCTCTGCTGAAGGTGTGCGAGCACCTCGTCCGTCTTCGCGGTCCGATGACCGACGAAGAGCTGGCGTTCTGGAACGCGT
>NW_022710407.1:0-200 GCF_011630105.1 Anneissia japonica | reverse complement strand
GCGTTCTGGAACGCGTACGTCAACTCGGACGACAGGTTCATCGACGCGATGAGAAGTCGGGACTCGGCACCGTCCGCGCTAGAACGTTTCGGGGACGTGTTGGGGAACAAGTTCGTCAAAGCTCTGAAAAGATGACTGAGTCCGGTTCCGGAGTACCGTCGACTCTCAGAGCTGCACGCCGCATCCTCCGTCGTCGCCTG
>NW_022710406.1:0-683 GCF_011630105.1 Anneissia japonica | reverse complement strand
TTTTTTTTTTCTTTTTTTTTTTTTTTTCTGAAATTCATTTACAGTGTATGTACTGTACTATCTCCAAAAGAAAACTCAGCCTATTTTCGAGGCTTATTTTGCAAACTAAAGAGGGGGCTCCAATTGTAGATGGCTTCATCTCGAGATTAAGCCCACTGGCTTCAATTCAAGGTTTTATGGTAGGTTTAATATGAATATAAAACATTAGCATGTTATATTTACTTACCTGCATTGTGGACTGTGACCACAGAAAAATGGGATTATGTACTGAAGTTTCTTAGTACTACATTCTGGTCTATTTCTTCAAGACACATTCATTTATAGTCTGCAAAATATAATATAAAGTACATTATAAATTGAAATATTAATAATTCATTTTTTAAATTTATTTCTAGGTAAAATCAGTTACAAAATACAATTAAAAAAATTCAGAAGACAAAAACAAAACCCTGATGATTACATAAAGCAAACTAAATTACTATCTAAAAGGTTTTCCAGTGAACAGTAAATTAAAAGACAATAAATTACAAACACAAACATAAAAAGGTGATAACATTCAATTGAAAAAAAACCATATTTAATAAAATAGTTTCATATAAATTGACCATTCAAATGTACAAAGATAAATATCCAATTCTTATTAATTACAACATGCTGTACATTATGAAACAAAATTAAAACAA
>NW_022710405.1:0-926 GCF_011630105.1 Anneissia japonica | reverse complement strand
ATCTTGTATGCTAATTTTAATTATGCATATGCAAATTTCTTAAGCTAATTTTGGATGATTGTGAGTGGTAGACTGTGTAGAGGTCAGTTGAGGAAGATTGGCTGAGCGTGATATAGCTCAAGGGAGGCCAATGATTTTAATGGCCAAAAGATAGGCCTAAAGGATTGAAATTATCCTTGTTTTGCGAAGTATCCCGCAGTATGTGGCTAAATGTGTAGCCTGGAATATGCTTGATATATACAAGAAAACTGTGGTGGAATTGAGCCACCCAAGTTTTATGAAAAATATTACAGGAAACCGTGGTGGAATTGAGACGCCTGAGTTTTATGAATAATACTGCCGAGAAAACTGTGGTGGAATTGAGACGCCCGAGTTTTACGGACACTGTGCTACAAGAAACTATTGTAGGAAAGCTGGGGGAATTGAGCCGCCCAAGTTGACTTGTTGCTACGGTAGAACTGAGCAGACGTAATGTGCCGTGAGAACATTTTGTTTATAAACGGGAACATTTCCGTTCGATATTTGTATAATGATGATTCTGTGTTAATTTTATATTATACATTTACTTTTTATTGTTAAAGTCAGAAGATTCGACGATTAAATAGATAATCTGGTGTGAATTGCAATAAGTTGTACTCAGTCATTTCATTGGTTGAAAAACACAAACAGAGCTTGTGACACAGACATAGATTTAGAACTATTCATATGCCCCACTCAACAACAAAATATCTACTAGAATGAAGTTTTTAATCCAACTGTTTACCAACAATTTAAAACAAGTTTCTTTGGAATTTTAAAAGCTGATGCAAATTTGTGAGATTAGTTGGTTAGTTGAGCTAAATGTGCACTCTCTCCAATTTTAAATTCTGGGTTCAAATCCAAAGTGAATTACCAACCTACTTCACAATATTAGCTCTCATAAATAA
>NW_022710404.1:0-1098 GCF_011630105.1 Anneissia japonica | reverse complement strand
TCAAGTCTTGACTTGAAAATTCTGCCTTCCCTCACGTACTGTATTTAATTTTATATGAACCATTTGCCTATGAACAACTCTTACTTATATTAACATATCGAAACAGTTTTTATGTTCTGTACATATTTTAAGCATTAATAATTGTTAAGAAAGGAGTATTCCCAAGGGGAGTACCGTATATATCTTGGTATTTGAGTCAATAACTGGGATAATAAGGGAATATAAGCGTATTTTGGAAATAAATCAGAATGTTTACAGTTCTCTTCTCTCCTCTTCTTTTTTTATGCCTAGATACGACTGTGTATATATGTACTGGCAATATTTATGAATGAATAATTATATAGGCCTCATCTTCTCCCCAAAACATGGACAAGAATATCATAAAATGTATCATTATTGTAATTGATTATTTTGATTATATAGGTCTATCTTGATAGGATGAAGGAATATTCTTTTTTAAACAAGTAAATTATTATCAGAAACAACTATGATAATTAATATTACCATCCAGGCTTTAATAATTTGTAATACATATCCAATAAATATACCGGTACATCCATCCATGATCGCGCAGCAAGTGTCAACCTCGGGTCAAATTTGTTTAATAAAAATCCCACACAAATGTTACTGCAGTAATTATAGGCCTATGGTAAACAATTCTGACGGGCTTATTATTGGCTCTGCTTACCAACAAATTGAGAATCCAGTAACACAGTGCGAACCACACAGAACAAAGGCACTAATAGGAAACCGTAAGCTGTATTACCAGTATTTGCCTACTGAAAATCTCTCTTTCATATGTTCCTGATAAGTGTTTCAGACAAAGAACTTTTTCACTAGATTTTTTATGGCATCAATCAAACTGATAGATTCTCTGCTTCATCTCATTGCATTTCCTTTGTTAATATTGTGTTATCGGATGTATTTTCAATCGAAAGTGGACACGGTTCTCTTCTATTTACTAAAACGTTTAGTCTAAAATATGTTGGATAAACCACTTCCCCCACAAAGACAGAAGCATGCGTAAACTATCTTTGTTCCTCTCTTTAAAATCATCTTTCAGTATAACAAGGTACTTTAACGAGCAATAAAACTAAC
>NW_022710403.1:0-509 GCF_011630105.1 Anneissia japonica | reverse complement strand
ATTTTGGAAATTAGTTGGTTGAATAAAATCAAATGAGTGGGCTGTTGAGGACAGACCCTTGACGAAATGATGACAGTGGGCTATCCTCCTCACCGAAAGTAAATCAAGATTGCAAAGTCCTAAGGCATGTTCGTATGAAGTAAAATTCCTGCCAAGGATGATATGGCAAGCTGTTTTTCTCCCGTAATTCTGCAAGCTTGAAGTATAGCACTTCCTATCTAGTTTAATTTTCTTCAATATACAGTAGATATATTTTAATTTTATTCCAGATATTATAATTTATTTTTTATTATCATCTTAGATTTCAAGACCTTGGAGGCAAAGATGACTTCCCCACCGAGATGCTGGAGTGGAGACTAGGCTGTGCTGACATCATCAACTACAGCGGAAACCTTCAGGACCCACCATTGGGAGAGGACGGAAAAACCAACAACATCTTAAAGAAAAAGAAATCTAATAAAACAATCAGAGGAGGAATTGACGATGATGATAGTGATCTAGATGAATAA
>NW_022710402.1:0-512 GCF_011630105.1 Anneissia japonica | reverse complement strand
ATGGTGGTATCCTAAGGTATTCTACCCCTTCTTTCTTGACTGAGCAAACTTGATTATTCATACAGGTTAAATGTAATGTATGATTAAATTTTAGCTTTTCCTAACAATTTTGTATCTCATTTGAGATCCAGCAATCATTACCCACAGTTTTTAGTATTTTGACTTTTTATTGCTGGCTTACACCATGCACTAAACATTATCAGATCTACAAGGTGACTATCCTGAAGGACTGAGCTGGTCACTGTCCTGTATTTATCTTGTAGCCTTAATGAAATATTTTCTTTGGATAAAATATTTTGAGCTTGTCTTGGAAACATAAGGTTAAATATTTAAAGTGAGGTGAACAAATAAAATTAGATAAACATATGGATGAGTAGAGGAGGTAGGGTGAGACCAGGAGTAAATTGAACCTAACAAACTGAGGAATCAGAAATACACTTTTAAAAAAAAAAATAAGTACACACTTTATAAGAACAATGAGGCTGAAATTGCTTAAAAATTAAGAACAAAAT
>NW_022710401.1:0-509 GCF_011630105.1 Anneissia japonica | reverse complement strand
GGGATTTAATTGCGTTTGTTCATTAAATTGGTGTAGAAATGAACCATATTAATTTCTAAATTTGCATAAATTGCCAATTCATTGACTTATTTACAATCCATTTATGATTGTAGTTATTCAACAATTTGGTACATGTTGTGCTGTGACATACGGTATTTCTGGTAGTGATCATACTGTATAGGCCTAGGCCTCTACTTGTGGCCATACAATAACACTTGTGAAAGATAAATATAAAATTTACCTCTACCGCTACCTCTGATCTAGCCAGTGTGGACCTATCTAACATGCTATAATTTCATCACAGGTTCTAACGGCAAAGAAAATTGAATAGATCTAAGTTTGAGCGATATTTTGGAATATTTAGCGTCATTATTATTATTATTATTTTAATTCATTTCAAGTTTACTCCCTGGCAAAGTTTTCTAATACAGCATTTCTCCAAATATAAGTATGTATGCTTAATAACACTCTTTAACCCAGACACTATAGTATTAGGCTAAGTTTAGCAA
>NW_022710400.1:0-2936 GCF_011630105.1 Anneissia japonica | reverse complement strand
GTCATAAAACACAGTCTTAGCATGTGGCTGAGAACTCGTGTATCGTGGGAATCAACCATGCCTGAGCAATTTTTACTTGCAGTTGTCGTTTTAGAAAAACATTTTTGCGTGATCTATGCAGTAGGCCTATGCATGTACTACAGCGTTTTAATGTTGTAGGGCCATAGCAAAAATACTTTACTTTTGTGTTATTTTTTATGATTATTGCACAATAATATTGGGACAAAATTGTCTTCAGGACAAGTGCATTTTTCAAAGGTACTTGTCTGGGGACAAGTGAAAAATATGAAATTCCCTCATGCCTGTTAACATTTGTCAAGTTCTTATTTTTGTTACATCGTTAGCAAACAATATTTCAGTTTTAATCTTCAGATGATGAAAATGTCAACAAAATAGATAAATTAATTTTTAAAAAGCATTTATTTTGTATTGTCATTTAGAAATATTATTAATGATAATGATACTTTTACGTTTCTCTCTAATTAGTAATATAATATATTTTATACATATATTTCATTAATTTAAAATAGGCTTAGCAATTTATCCACGTATCTTTTAAAAAAATTCATTTCTAGGTCTTTGTCCAGAATGCTCATATAGGTTAAACTATCACCATCAAAGAAGAGAGGTTACAAAAAAGCCATTAAAAAGGAAGTATGTTGCAGGATCAAGCAAAGAACGTAAACATAAACATAAAAAGAAGCACAAAAGAAAACACAAGAAATCATCGAGGCATTCCAGCTCCGGTGAAGAATCAGGGGAGGATACAAAGGAAAGTCCTGGTGAGAAAAAACTAAATTATCAATTCTTTGGGCAGAACAAAATGTGCAATTGTTAGACCCTCTGTTGAACCTCTTTGTCCCTGTGATCCACTGTGTGGATGCCACACATTTTCATGTGCCAGTAATTCAGGATGAAACCATAAACATCCTGAGATAAACATTTCATAGGTATACACCAAGAATAACCCACAGAAGTCTCAAGACTTGCGTCCATTGGAGTCCTTTCGGTGGTGAATTTGTGCAGTACAGTAAATGGGGCGACAATCTCCTATTCTTTTTCAAAGAGTGTTCTTTAATATGCCCATGACTAAGCAGCTCTCATTTTGCTGCAAAACCATGCACTTGCTCAGTCATTGCCAAGTTTATTTACTTTCATTGGAGCAGAGAATGAGGAGAAATATTTGGTTGATATGGGTGGGGTGGGGTGGTGTGGTGTTCAATGATTGGCTAATTCAATGTAAGTTGGGTATTTAGGTAATTAATTGATTGTTTGATAGGGATGTGGGATGGGGTAGGATGGGGTCATTCATTGATTAGTTGATATGTTTGGGGTGGTGTGGTATTAAGTGATTGGCTAATTCGATGGGAGTTGGATATTTAGGTAATTCATTGATTGATTGATAGGGGTGTGGGTGGAGGTAATTCATTGATTGGGCAAGGTGGTTCATTGATGGGGGTAGGCTTGGATTGATTATTAGGGTAGGGGTTGAATAATTCAATGATTGATTGTGGTAGGGTTGGAATAATTCATTGAATAGTTGAACAGGGTGCTGACAGAATGGGATAAGGTAGGGCTAATTCATTGTTGATAGCAGTAGGGTAATTCATTCAGCCTGTGAATTCATTGATAAAATTGATTATTGTAGTTGAAATTAATTATCCTCATGTCTTGTTAGGTACTAGTCAGACAGACTGTAATTTATGGTTGGGTCCTGCTAACTTACCAGACAAGAAATCAAGGTAAGACTAGCAAGTAGGTGTTGTGTGAAAATCTTGCTGATGTATAGGTGTGATAAGGATTTCTTAATGGTTATGACGACGAGGGCCAAATGTTTCAGGACTGATGAAGTGCAAGGAACCTAAAGTACATCCTGTTTGTTTAGAGTTTCTTATAGAAATTGAATTGAAAGGTGACACAACAGAAATCTAAAGATGGTCTAACAAGTGTGGAATAAAGAATGCATTTAATAATAATAATAATAATATTAATAATAATAGTGTAGTTTTATATAGCGCACATATCTATCTAATGTAAGATGCTCAGGGCGCTTGATATGTGGACTAGGAATGACTTTTTTAATCACCCCTAAGGGTCCCTTCGTGTCTGTGCTACCCGGTAAAGGTCATCGTGACGACGATTATGTGTTGTGTTTAGAGAAGAGTACACAAGACCGAAATTGCATGTCAAACAATATAAAAGCATTACATTTGATATGTTGTAGAGCAAAACATTAGGTAGGGCCTACTCTACTGTACAAAACAGTATATGAAATAGCAGTCGCTTGTAATGCCAAAAAGTGAGGCATTCTCTACTCCCAATTTGAATTAAGCCCTAGCTAAATTCTTAGGTGAAGCACTAGGCCTAGAGCTGCTCCGGTAGCCGTTGATCCCACATATCGTAAACAATCGTTTTTGTTTCGTTTGTTCAATCATTTATATTATTATTACCCCCTTTACAACTGTTTACTAATGAATAAAACATAAATGAGCAAGAAATTCATTTACGGAACCGTTCTTGTGAAATTTTATTGGTTTTTTTAATTTGGCTAAAGCATTTTCAATTTGGCGAAAAAAATTAAAAACCTTTCACCATTTTGGCGAAAGAAAATTTTGACCCTAGTGTGAGCGTAGGATCCCCATCTGGGAAAGTCCCTATGTGGTTCCCCTCTATTCAAATTCCTGAATCTGTCACTGATTTCATTATTTCGTCGTTAAAATCATTTAGAGTACAGTAACAAACATGATTAAAAAGAGGCACATCTAATATCCCATAATGATATTGGCAACTGAGACTCAAAAATGGCCTCCAGTCTCAGAAAGCCACAGGGCCATCGGTTCCTTTGTTACACCACTGCAGGTACCAGTATATCTTGATGAACATGTGGTAAAACAAAATCGAGAAGAAATAGTGTGGCGCCAGGATGTTTGAAAGCG
>NW_022710399.1:849-1531 GCF_011630105.1 Anneissia japonica | reverse complement strand
GGGCGTGTCCTTTGTTCAGAAGCATCACGTTGGGAACGGAGGCGAATTTTGCTTCAGTCGTCAAGCACTCGTTCATTGCCTTCAGCAGTAGAGTTTCCGCAGCAAACAGTTGTCCGTTCTCTCCAACGAAGCCGCAGTAGCAACGGACGTACGGACGCACGTCCCTTTCACTTCTGACGAACGTGACGGACAATTTCAAAGTTTCGTTGAATTGCCAAAGCACCTGCTTTTTTTGAAACGGCTCCAGCAGATCTTCCTCGTCCTTCACGGCAATCGCCATCGTGACGATCCTGTCGGCGTCCCTGTCGATGGACGGCATGTCGTCTCCTATTGTGCCGAGTCTGACAACGTATTCCTCCAATTCCAACGAGGCATTCGACACGCCGTACATATTCAGAAGCGTGTGCGTGTCTTCGATGGTTCCTTGCCTGCCCACACACCTCACTCCGTCCAAATTGGTCCATGCAAAGCATTCGTAGTGTCTCCCGCCTCCATTCACCGTAGCGGAGAACGCCACCTCGAGAGAGATCAGTTTCGAGTTACAGAATGCCACCGTCAGAATGCGACCTCGATTGGCAGCCAGCAGGTTTTCCAACAAGATGTTATCTTCGGTGAAAATCTTAACCATTCTGGCTACGATTCTTCTGTTCGTCTTCTCTGCCATGGCGTCGAGGTTCGCTGA
>NW_022710399.1:0-837 GCF_011630105.1 Anneissia japonica | reverse complement strand
TACGTGATGATTCGCGAGTATTTATAGGGATTAGTCAGCTGACGTTTTCTAAGTACCCATGACGTCATCGTTACCGGCCTATCGATGCTTTCAAATAAGGGCGTACGGATGACGTCAAGGTTTCAAGTACCCATGACGTCATCGTTATAGTTGGTTTATAAATAAGCGACGGAACCTGTCCATCCATTAAAACTAAGCAATGGCCAGGCAAGACGAATCATCGTATCGCGGGATGTTGGTGAACGTCGATAGGTACCTCGAGGATCGAGATGTTGTGGCTCTGAAGTACTTATGCCTGGATGAGAGCATCGGTCTCAGACATGGCGAATTGGAAAAAGTTACCAGAGGCATTGAGTTAATGAATAAACTAGAGGATAGAGCATTACTTTATTCATCGAGATTGGAATTACTTATCGAGCTTCTGGGACGGATAAGGCGTCCGGAACTTCAACGCCATGTTTTGGACTTTCGAGGGAGCACGAAAGGACTCGGTGAAAAGATAATTTCACCGTATAGGTATGTAATTCTCTTTTTTTTTAATCGTTTATCTTTAGAGTAAAAAGTTTTTTTTTTCTCGCCAATGATTGCCGAGCTAATTTAATATTGTTTTTTCCCCCATCACATCTAG
Organism: Anneissia japonica; assembly: GCF_011630105.1. NCBI lineage: Eukaryota > Metazoa > Echinodermata > Crinoidea > Comatulida > Comatulidae > Anneissia > Anneissia japonica. The sequence goes on along the minus strand of NW_022710399.1, from coordinate 209 downwards.
ATGTGTATAAGAGACCAACGAAGAAGAGTTGAAATCGCTGAAACCGAGATTGAAATCAACCATACCCGCAAGAACTGTTGAACGACTAAAGGAAGCCATAAGATTGATGATTGAATTGGAAAAACTGACAGTGATCGGACCTCTACAGGTTGATTTTCTGTTTGAAATTGCTGAGTATTTAAAAAGGGATGATCTCGTGTTAAAATTAA
>NW_022710398.1:0-1741 GCF_011630105.1 Anneissia japonica | reverse complement strand
TTCTATTTGAGTTGGGACTATTATGTGTTCAATTAACTTAGAAGGCAAAGGAGGACAAGCACAAGCAAGTTTTCCCTCAAAAATGCGCGCAAATTTTTTTTTGAGTTTGGGCTTATGTTATATATGGCCACACACGTTCTTTTGAAACTGATTATAAGCATTTTCATTATGGCTTTATTTATTACAAACATATTCTTTCACCATAATTACACATTAATGCCCTTTTTTAGGTAAAAAGGTTCTATCTTAAATTTTCTTTCTTGAGTTTGGGACTATTTTGTGTTTAAATAACTTAGAAGGCTAACCCTAAAAAATTTAAAGTTTGTTTTTAATTCTAATTTCGTTGGAATTGATCAAAACTCCCTAAAATGTGCAATTTTGAGAGGAAATTGGCCTACTTCAACAAGAAATGCGCGCGAAATTTGAGATTTTTAGGCACTTTCAGGTGGTGAAAAGGACATCTTTAAGGGGTGGGGAAAGATTTTCCACAGATGGATATTTTCCCCTTGTCCTCCGGTGGAGAATATCTGGCGGCTTGATCAAATGAGCTATGGACACTGAAGTGGAGAAGGGGTTGCAGTGTGTTGTGAGTCTGGTCATTATATCTTCCTTTTTATTCTTGTCTTTTTCTCTTCTCTTATTCTTTTCCTTTTCTTTTCCCCTTCTTTCTCTTTCCCTCCCTCCTCCTTCTGCCCTCTTTCTTTTCTCTTATTACCCAGCCAGTTACAACGGCTTGGTCAGCCTGGTAAAATCTGTCAGGGGAAAGTCTGCTCCCCACCCCCACCCCCCGCCTGTTACGCCACTGGGCCTGTTCCTCGAATAGAAGCCTGAGCTTTTTTTTTGTTTTGCGACCTTTGGATGGGCTTCTTTTTGAGATGGGCGTGTCTTCGAAGCTATTTTTGTAAAGTAAAAAATGAATGCTGTAAATTTTGGGAATACTACTATAAAACAATAGGGCTACTGTAAAAAATCAGTTTGTATAATGAAGTGTTTTAAACGGCAAATCACTTAAACTACTGTATAAACCAAGCATGTTTTTATTTTATTTAGTTTGTTTGAAATTCATGTAGTGAATGTACTGCATAATCTAGATTTGTTTGTTTGAAATTCATGTACAACGGTACTGTACTATATCGAAAAGATCTCCCATAGATCTCCCATGGGAGGGGGAAAGGCACCCATCGGGGAGAAAAACACAATCTGTTTTAGAAAAGAAAAAAATTATTAATAGTAGACTCTAAAACGATTAAATAAGCCTTTTTAATCCTAGGATGAAATTTTTATTTTCTAGGCGCCCGAAAATAACCTCCGAGGCGTTTTGGAAATTCATTTTTTTTTTTTTTTTTACTTTCCAAAAAAGGGGCTCGAGCTCGGCCCGCAACCCCCCTCCCCAATTCCGTCCCTGGATTCACACTCACTACTCTCATCGGGTAGTCTCCCACTCCTGGTTCCCCTGTTTTATAGTTTAACACCGTGTATCTTTAATAAAAGTAAGAAATAGAAACACCTTTGGAAGACTATCGTAGGCTTGTTTATTACACATATTGTAACCAACAAATTGATTAACACTATTTTAATTAATCTATTTAAAATATTTGAATCTTGATTACTATTATGAATAATCTTCGCAACTGATTTTCATATACATTTACTTTTTTAATATTACACTTGATAATTGTTGGCCCAGGATAGTTTTAAAATTTTTCCTTGGCTTCAGCTGCTCACTTTGAACTTTTATAAA
>NW_022710397.1:0-1008 GCF_011630105.1 Anneissia japonica | reverse complement strand
TAAAAAGGATAGTAATTCGAATGGAATGTACAATATCGTAGATTTATTAGATGGGAGGTGGTGACCTCATCGGTACCTCTCTTCTACGTCATCGGTGCACGGATCGGCGTTCTTTGGAGATCGCGGACACGTCCGTGTGCTCCACGTTTCTTGGTGGGTCTCGAACACCTCCGTGTACTCGACGTCCGACGAAGATCCGCGGACGCGTCCGTGTACTCGACGTCGGTCGGAGATTCGCGGACGCGTCCGTGTACTCGACGTCCTTAGGAGATCCGCGGACGCGTCCGTGTACTCGACGTCCGACGAAGATCCGCGGACGCGTCCGTGTATTCGACGTCGGTCGTCAGGACGCGGACACAATTTCTTTCCGATTTCAGAATTTTTTTTTTCGAAATCTAATTAGAGACAACGTTCGTGTACTCGACATCTGTCGAGGATCGCGGACACTCGACATCCGTCGGCGGGTCGGGGATACGTTGATGTGACGCGGACTCGAGTACTCGTGTACTCGACATCAGTCCGCGTACTCCACTGTCCGTCTACTCGACGTCCGCGTACTCGAGGTGTGTCCGCGGGTCGCGGACGCGAGTGTGCACTCGACATCCGTCCGTGCACTCCGCGTCTGTCTATTCGACGTCCGCGTACTGGAGGTTGGTCGGCGTGTCGCGGACGCGTGTGTGTACTCGACATCCGTCCGCGTACTCCAAGTCCGTCGTGCACTCCACGTCCGTCTACTCGACGTCCGCGTACTCGAGATCGATCCGTGGGTCGCAAATGCGAGTGTGTACTCGACATACGTCCGAGTACTCCACGTCCGTCTACTCGACGTCCGTCTTCTCGACTTCCGCGTACTCGAGGTCGATCGGCGGGTCGCGGACGCGCGTGTGTACTCGACATCCGTCCGTGTACTCGACGTCCGTGTACTCGAAGTCCGTCCGTGTACTCCGCGTACTCGAGGTCGGTTGGCGAGTCGCGAACAAAAATTATTTCCAGTTTCAGAAATTTTTT
>NW_022710396.1:0-696 GCF_011630105.1 Anneissia japonica | reverse complement strand
AAACTTCAAACTTTCAATGGAATAGTGTTTGTTTCAGGCTATCTCACCGTGCCTAACAAAAAAAATTTCATTTTTACTCAACTTTTTAACATTGTCACTTTTTGCACAAAAGTGCTTATCTCGCCGAGTTGAACACTTAGTACAAATTTTTGACTTTCCGCCATATTTCGAGTACTTTTCCGAAAAACTTCAAACTTTCAATGGAATAGTGTTTGTTTCAGGCTATCTCACCGTGCCTAACAAAAAAAAATTACATTTTGACTCAACTTTTTAAAATCGTCACTTTTTGCACAAAAGTGCTTATCTCGCCAAATTGAGCACTTAGTGCAAATTTTTGACTTTTCGCCATATTTCGAGTACTTTTCCAAAAAACTTCAAACTTTCAATGGAATAGTGTTTGTTTCAGGCTATTTCACTTTGACTAACAAAAAAAAATTACATTTTGACTCAACTTTTTAACATTGTCACTTTTTGCACAAAAGTGCTTATCTCGCCGAGTTGAGCACTTAGTGCAAATTTTTGACTATCCGCCATATTTCGAGGACTTTTCCGAAAAACTTCAAACTTTCAATGGAATAGCGTTTTGTTTCAGGCTATATCACTTTGCCTAACAAAAACAAATTACATTTTTACTCAACTTTTTAACATTGTCACTTTTCGGACCAAAGTGCTTATCTCGCCGAGTTGAGCACTTAG
>NW_022710395.1:0-528 GCF_011630105.1 Anneissia japonica | reverse complement strand
CTGCCTTGCCTGTCACAAATTTCGAAGGGCCACCTGTACCACCAACAAACTCAACAATAATGTTACGGCAAACAAAATTAATTAGTTACAAATAAAAAGGAAAAGACAGTAATACAGATACTTAATCTATGATAAAGTTTGCAAGTGCTTCAATTCAGATCTTTTTCTCCACGCTCGTTTTCCATAACTTTTACAAAATTCATCAAAGTATTTCTCTACTTCTTTTGTCATGGAAAAGCAGTGTAGCCTAGGACGTAGCTTAATTTAATATCAATATTAGCACTTAAAAATTGATCCCAAACATCGATGTTATGACTACTTAATTTATATTCAAGTTTATTTAACTCCTCTAAATGTATGTTTAGGAGAGCGGGACAAGAGAATAAGAAGTGTCTTTGTCTTCTTCATTATTTTATTGCAAAGAGTACATAAGCCATTCTTGTCTTCAGACCATCTAGAAATTCTATCAAGGGGCAATGTATTGGAGCGAAGTTTTAAATTTCAATGATACACCTTCGAAATCCAATT
>NW_022710394.1:0-701 GCF_011630105.1 Anneissia japonica | reverse complement strand
TATTTTAACCAAAAAAAAGTTTGTTAATTGGTGAAAAATAGAGCTGACGGTTGGGAAGAGTGGAGAGTCTGGTATAGCTTGCTGTTATGTATGAACATATTTGGGTTACTTATTTGAAACATAAAATCAGTTCTATTAATGGTAAAACTATATTTGAGGTGAACCATATATGTACCAGCACAGACATTATTATACGCATCTTCATTGGTATACTGCCGATAAAAAATAAGTTAGAAAAATAAAGAAATTTTAATAAATGAAATTAAAAAAAGAATAAATAAATAAATAAAGGAGGAAGAGTAGGAAGATTTTTAAAAGGATGGTATTGGTCAACTTTGACTTAGTAGGTAAAGGGTATCACTATAAGAAAAGCTGGAATTTGTTTTTGTTTTTCTTTATTTATTTTTTTGAATGAGAGAGAATTGCTTTTTCTTGTACGTTTATCATGCGTTTGATCCTTGTCTTTATTTTTATTGTCATGTAAAAAATTATACTTCTTTGAAAATATGAATAAAAAAGTATCAAAATTGATAACTTTATTGTTTCAAGTAATCACACAATCGACGGAACTATCATTTCTACACTGAATCAACATTTAATTAATATTACATTTATAGTGCCTTTTTCTAGCTACTATATGATATATGAAGTTTCGTATTGATTTATCATTCACAAGGCTGGTATTCACAAATTACAAATTA
>NW_022710393.1:0-1194 GCF_011630105.1 Anneissia japonica | reverse complement strand
ATTACAATACCCGACCCTTATCCTATGCCCAGGATAGACGAAATAATCGACAGGGTAGGTGATGCGAAGTGTTTAACTACCTTAGACCTGACAAAGGGGTATTACCAAATCGGCCTTACCCCAGATGCGAAGGAAAAATCCGCCTTTATTACACCCTTTGGACATTTCCAATATAGAGTTATGCCCTTTGGAATGAGAAATAGTGGGGCCACTTTCCAACGATTAGTCGATCAGATCCTTCATGGCTTAGATGATTTCGCTAGGGCATATATAGATGATATCATAATTTTTGACAATGACTGGACATCACACATGCAACATATCGATGAGGTTTTCAATCGATTAAAAATTGGGGGCCTCACTATCAAGCCTACAAAATGTCATTTCGGGAGACAAAATGTTACATATTTAGGATATGTAATTGGGAATGGTAATGTAAGACCTAACCCGGACAAAGTAGAGGCAGTTAGAAATTTCCCCAGACCAGTTACTAAGAAGGACGTTAGGTCATTTTTAGGTCTAGTTAATTATTACAGGAGTATGATTCCTCAGATGGCTGAGATAGCAAAGTTCTCACAGAGGCAACCCGTAAATCCGAGCCTAACAATATAAATTGGAACAAGGATAGGGAAATTGCCTTTAATGTGTTGAAAAACAAGTTAATTTCGGATCCACTGCTGAGAAGTCCCTGCTTCAATAAACCATTTATTTTACAGGCAGACGCGTCAAATGTTGGAGTAGGGGCGGTGCTTAGTCAAATTAATGAGCAAAACGTTGAACAACCAGTGGCATATATTAGCAGAAAGTTGCTACCTAGAGAGGAGAAATACTCCATAATGGAAAAAGAATGTTTAAGTATTGTATGGGCAATACAAAAATTCCACATGTATTTATATGGATTCCCATTTTTAATTCAAACTGACCATCAGCCTTTGCGATGGATTGAAAAAATGAAATTGACTAACAACCGCATCGCAAGATGGAGTTTAATACTCCAACAGTATGATTTCACCATACAGTACCGGAAGGGGAGTCACAACGCAAACGCGGATGCCTTATCGCGTATATAGTTACTCAACCGCAGATTTAGATACGATTGCATTGAAACTTAGATTTTAGAATATTTTTGTTTGCCTACTTTTCTGGTTTTTGTGGCTATGTCACTCCACATGTATTTGGAAATATGTTCTAGTA
>NW_022710392.1:0-667 GCF_011630105.1 Anneissia japonica | reverse complement strand
GAGGTCAGTCAGGGGTTCTCGCGCTGGAAGTCGCTTGTGTCCTTGGGCAAGGCACTTTATCTACGCTTGTCTCTTTCTACCTAGGAATATTAATGGGTAACTGGTAGGATGTTGTGGCATTAAATAATTATACTAGTTTCGTGTGCTATAGAAATAGCGAACGACTAGGTACGGTACACTTCCTAGGGAACAGAGAAAGTTTGAGCTGGTTTGCCAATATACGTCATCCAGGGTCCAGGGGAGGACTTTATCATTCACTTTTAAATAATTATTATTATAATTATTATAATTATTATTATTATTATTATTATTATTATTATTATTATTATTATTATTATTATTTCCAGCCATTATTATTTAAAAAAATTTAGTTATTATTATTCTTTTTATTATTATTATTATTATTATTATTATTATTATTTCCCGTCATTATTTTTATTTCCCGTCATTATTATTAAAATATTTTTAGTTATTATTATTAATATTCTTTTTATTATTATTATTATTTTATTTATTTTTTTAAATTTTTCATGCCACACGCAGGCCGATTAATTACAGCTATGCTATCAAGCCCCTTGCTTCCCGAGATCCGACCATGAAAACGATTTATTGAATAATTGTTTTATGATGCTTTTTTATATTGTCAAAGTTTCATTGGAGCAGTATT
>NW_022710391.1:0-1398 GCF_011630105.1 Anneissia japonica | reverse complement strand
ATGTCAAAGACAAAAAAAAAATTCACTACTTTGGTCTAAGAAACGTAACGGCAGTGGTGCCATTCAAACAAGATGCGGGGAACGATTTTGTTCTTCTTAAATAAGGAAGGAACGCCTTCTTTCGAGATCGCGAGAAACTTTTTCGTGGACGAGTGTCTGTACAGTAGTCCGGAACCCGCCTTCAATTCCTCCCAAGAGCAGTCGTTCTCGAGTTCGTGAGAAGGACATTCTGCCACGGTGTACAGTTCTCCGGATGAAGAGTTTGCGGCGAGGTACAGACCCGTCCTGCAAGAGAGCATCGCAATCCTGCCGTTGTTCAACGGCGGCGTTTGCAGGCGGTCGCAGTCCTTCGTCGTCGTATCCTCTGAGACGACGGCCGTCGTCGTCGACACGGAACCATCCTCGACGAAGCACAGGTTGTGCTGATAGCGTCTGTGCAGATTTTTCAATCTGCATTCCACAGTTCGTTTCTTGCAACGTCCGTCTGTATCGTCGTCGCCTTCGTCGGACCAACTATCTTCCGATTCGGTTATCGACTCTTCTTCGGTTGGCACCACCTCCGTAGGCATCGGGTAGTTTGCGTCGACCGAGACGTCGGTGGCGATATCCGTAAGGTGTGCAGGTTGCGAGAGCGAACAGTTGCTACACGACCAAGTAGTTTCTCCATCCGTGGGAAACGAGCAGTACGCGCACGTCCACTCTCCTTCGACGGCCGTCGTAAACCCGAGCAAGCACACGACCAGCACGTTCCTCAGCATCTCTGTTCTCCGAATCCTATTTTGTTGTGGTCGATCTCGATTCGCGAAAGCACACTTATACTTCTAAACGCTCGCCAACACCGGCTCCTTCGCGACGCCGTAGCGCACCCGCGTCGTCCTGCAATGGTTCCGTTTGGAGAGTTGAAGCAGGTCGGTGACCCGATTCTCCACGTCGCCATCGTCCAGCTCCGAGACGAGCAGTTCGGAGTCGAAGGGAAGCTGTAACTCCCTGGCCATCTCGTCGATGCGATCGTTGTACAGGGTCGTCATGGTCAGCGTCTTATTGTAATCGTCGTCGACTCCGTGCGGCAGGTTCAGAAGAGTCTGCTTGAGCGTGTTCATCAGACCGTGCGTGTCCACGTTCATCTTCATGGTGCTCACGTTGCAGTCCAGCTTGTTTATCATCCGAAAAATTTTCTCCATCTCCATCTTCTTCCTCATTAGTGTCAGTAATTCGACCTGCAGGGTGTTCTCGTCAAATTCGTCGTCCTCGTTCATCTCCTCGTCCGTCAGTCGATTGCTCAGAGACATCATCTCGGAGTGAACTTCCTGCATCCTATCTTTTACGATCTGCATCCTGTTGTACAGCAGACGGACCAGACCTTCCAGACGACCGTTGAACTCCGTTATCTGTTCGCAC
>NW_022710390.1:0-566 GCF_011630105.1 Anneissia japonica | reverse complement strand
TTATGCCCTTCACATAATATGCCTGGCATTAGGCCAAACATTGTGTACTATGTTGCTTCATTACAATAACAATTGACACCATCTTGTTACATACAGTAGCAGCTAGCTACAGTACCAAGTGGTTGTTTAGCTTAGTGCCTCTACAGCTACCTACCAAGCGTTTTTTGGACTATCGACTCTACAGCTACCTTCCAAACGATTTTTTGGCCAAGCGCCTCCACAGCCGTCTACCAAGCGGTTGTTTGTCCTAACGCCTCTATATCTGGCCACGGTTAATAGTTTTTTCAACTAGTAATAGATCCTAATCATCTCCAATCAAAAAATAAAGATCAACAAAAAAGAATATTAACTATCCTGTTTATATATAATTGTCAATATAGATTTACAAAGAAAAAATGTTAATATAGTATTGTGAAGTTGTTTGTTATTTAATTTAATTTTTTTTTTTTTTTTTTTTTTGTATTGTAATCTTCTTAGATACTTACTGTAACAACGTCCCTCTACTTTTGCCTGTGATCAGATTCAATGTTACAGGAAAATTTCCCAGTAATTTCTGAAAGAGATAA
>NW_022710389.1:0-767 GCF_011630105.1 Anneissia japonica | reverse complement strand
CATATATATTTATTTGTATATTTATATATATATATATATTTCATATTTTTCTTATATATTTATTTATGTATTTATATATATTATTTTTATATATATATTTATAAATATATATATATATATTTATATATATATTAATATATTTATTAATATATTTATTTTAATATATTTATTTTTATACATATTTATATATCTATATATACTGTATTATTATTTTATATATACTGTAATTATTCATATATTCATTAAAAAATTTATGTATATTTATATATTTATATATTTATTTGTTTATATATTTATTTATATTTTAATATTTATATATATAAATATATATATAAATATATATATAAATATAAATATATAAACAAATATATGAACATATTATTATATATCAATATATAAATAAATATACAAATATATATGTATATATATAAATATATAGATAAATATATGAACATATTAATATATATAAATATATAAATATACAAATAAATATACTAGCAATATATAAAAAAAATTTAAATAATTATATAAATAAATATATAAACATATAAAAATGTAAATATATATAAATACATATACAAATATATATATATAAATAAATATACAAATAAATATACAAACAAATATATAAATAAATATATAAATAATTACAGTATATATATATATAATAATACAGTATATATATAAATAAATAAATATATTAATATATATATATATACAAATAAGTATATTAAATAAATATATAAATAAATATATAATAAATATAT
>NW_022710388.1:0-514 GCF_011630105.1 Anneissia japonica | reverse complement strand
TCCAGAGTGTGGAATCAACGAGGCATCAGAAGACAAACCAAAATCAAAGTATACAATGCAGTTATACTTTCAGTCCTCCTATATGGTTGTGAAACCTGGACAGTGTATCAACGACACGCCAGAAAGTTAAACCACTTCCATCTTACTAGTCTTCGAAAACTCCTGAACATTAAATGGCAAGACAAAGTTCCTGATACTGACATATTACAACAAGCCAACATGTTAAGCATCTATGCCATACTTTCTAAACATCAACTCCGATGGGCTGGGCATTGTATACGCATGCCAAACGAACGCATACCAAAACAGCTCCTATATGGTGAACTCTGGACAGGAAATCGATCCCAAGGAGGTCAGAAAAAACGCTTTAAGGATTCACTGAAAGCAACTCTGAAGCATTGCAGCATCTCACCGAATGCATTTGAAGTACAAGCATCAGATAGACTCATCTGGAGACACACTACTCACACTGGAATAGAACGGTTTGAAAAAAACAGAATCTTGCACGCAAAAG
>NW_022710387.1:0-651 GCF_011630105.1 Anneissia japonica | reverse complement strand
TACTTGTTTAGGCTGTTTATTCTAATCCCACCTAGCCTAGCCTATTGTTTCTAATCATGCTTGCACAAAATTCTCACTTTATACTATCTGGCTTTTTCAACCCTCACTCACTCGCCACTGAGGAAGGACTAGTGTTGTCCGAAAGCTCTGGTTCTATTTCTGGCTGTTTACTTACGTTTACTATTTAGCTGTTGCTTATCATTTTTGTATCTCTACTGAGATCCAGCCATTGTTTCCCACAGCATTGTTGTTTTCCAGTATTTTGCCTTTTAATCTCTCTCTCTATATATATATATATATATATATACTTATGTATACATGTATATATACATATATATATATATCGTCGCTCACATCACGAACTAACACAATTAAATTCAATTGTGTTAGTTCGTGAAATCAAAAAAGCGCGTCAAAATACGCGCTGTTGTTGTTAAAGACTTTTTGTGTGGTAAAGAATACAAAATTGCTTGACAACCAATACGCGCTCGTTTTGACGCGCCACTGTGATTTCACGAACTAACACAATCTACTTTAGACCAGGCTATAATTGAGATAGGTGCCACTTGGAGAGGTAGAAATTCTGATATGGTTTTTCTAGACCAGTTTTTTATGGGGAATCAGAATATGTGAGGTAAAAGAGGCGTAACC
>NW_022710386.1:0-510 GCF_011630105.1 Anneissia japonica | reverse complement strand
GTCTACCAAATGAAATATGAATTATATTTGAATCTTTAGAAATACAATTTCTACAATATTAATTTTGTTTTTATATAGATAAATGTTCGATAAATACTATCTTTCATAAACAAACGAAATTCAGCGCGTCTATTTTCATTCCAATCAATGGCGTTTGTAAACATGTGCACTGACGTTATCGTCGAATCCCAAGACTTTCGACGGCAATGCCTGCCTGCCTAGGTCCCAGGCCAACCAATAATAATTAACAAAATGTATTTTTTTAAATATAGGCCTATGGAGCATCCTAGTACATGCACTTCAACTTTTACAACAAAAGCCTAGGCCTAGTAGTACGTCCTACTGTACTTAAGCCTAGGCCTACACTAGTTTGATGTCGTCGGGATACAATTCTGTCTCTAAATGCAGCGTGACCACTAGGGAAAATCAAAATTCTCAAGAGTGGGTCTAAAAATTCCCAAGATTGCTTTTAAAAACCCAAGATTCTCAAAATATTCTACATTTAAAAGT
>NW_022710385.1:0-1025 GCF_011630105.1 Anneissia japonica | reverse complement strand
GTTTTGAACGGTGTGTCGGTGAGCCCGATGTAGCATTTTGTGTCATCATTTGAGTGGACAGTGGCCTTGTAAATGATGGATGAGGTGAGGCAATTTCCAATGAGTGGACATTCATCTTTTTTCCTGCAATTGCAGAGTTTATCTGGCTGTTCTTGTTGAACAGCTTGTGCAAAATGTTGCCACTCGGAAAATGTTTCTTTACGAGGTTAAGGAATGATTTTCCGATGTTGGTTTTCTTGTTGAACAGCTTGTGCAAAATGTTGCCACTCGGAAAACCGAATAAACCTCGACCGAATAAACCGTGATCTGCTCACAAAAACTCAAATGAACCAATGGAAAAACCCCGCTGCTGTCACAGAATGGTTCAAACATATCCCATACAAATCAAGCAGCACATTCATCTCCTTTGACATCGTGGAATTCTACCCATCCATCACTAAGAAATTGTTAACAGATGCGATCCACTACGCACGAAAGCAAACCAGCATCTCCGAACACGAAGCAGATATCATCATTAACTCACGAAAATCAGTATTGTTTGGTAACAATTCAACATGGACCAAGAAAAACTCGGATGACATGTTTGACGTTACTATGGGAAGCTTCGACGGGGCCGAAATATGCGAACTTGTCGGATCCTTCGTCCTCTCCTCCCTCATCCCAATACTCGGCAAAACCAACGTCGGTCTCTACCGAGATGATGGCCTCGCCGTCACGAACAGTCTATCACCAAGGCAATGCGACAAAATGAAGAAAACTATTATATCCATCTTCCACGCATTCGACCTCCGTATCACCATACAGGCGAACATCCACACCACCAACTTCCTCGATGCTACACTCAGCCTAAAAAACGGGTCCTTCAAGCCTTACAGCAAACCAAACAACCAACTACTCTACGTCAACACCAAATCCAACCATCCCCCATCTATCCTGAAACAAATTCCCGCATCCATTAATAGACGCATATCCAGTATATCGGATTCCAGTGAATCATTTCATCAGGCCGCCCCCGACTACGAACA
>NW_022710384.1:0-727 GCF_011630105.1 Anneissia japonica | reverse complement strand
CCCTGTCCGCACAAGGGCACACATTGGCGCTAACACTAGGCGCGTAACAAGGGTCTTGGGTCGGAATGGGTATTTATTTTCCCGGTTAGTAATTTACAATACCCACCCCACCCCACTCCCCATAGGGCTTATCTGATTTATAATATAGGCCACACACGCGTGTTTGAAACTAAATATAAGCATTTTCATCATGGTTTTATTTATTACAAACGTATTCTTTCACCATCAATACACATTGAGGCCCTTCCTTTTAGGTTAAAATGATCTATCTTAAATTTGTCTTTCTTGAGTTTGGGACTATTATGTGTTTAAATAACTTAAAAGGGTAAACCTAAAAAAGCCTTAAAAAATGCGCGCGAGGCGCGCAAAATATTTTTGTGTTTTTAATTATAATTTCGTCGAAATTGATGAAAACTCCCTAAAATGTGCAATTTATAGAGGAAATTGGCCTACCGTAACAAGAAATACGCACAAAGAATTTGAGAACTTTTTGCACTTTCAGAGGATGCATTTGTCAAGGGGGTGGGGAAAGATTTGTCAAAGATGGATATTTTCCCCTTGTCCCCTGGTGTTTTTAATTCTAATTTCGTTGGAATTGATCAAAACTCCCTAAAATGTGCAATTCTTAGAGGAAATTGTCCCATGCTAACAAGAAATGCGCAAGAAGCGCGCGAAATTTGAGGTTTTTATGCACTTTCAGTGGATGAAAAGGGCATTTATAAAGGGG
>NW_022710383.1:0-716 GCF_011630105.1 Anneissia japonica | reverse complement strand
TAACTTAATAAATAATAAATAAATCAATAATAAATAAATAAATAAATAAGTAAAAAAGTAAGTCATTCAGTAATTAAGTCAGTCAGTAATTAAGTAAGTAAGTAAATAAGTAGGTAAGCAAGTAAATAAGTAAATAAATAATTACATATTAAAATAGATAAATAAATAAATAGATAAATATGTAAATAGATAAAAAATAAATATATAAATAAGTAAGTAATAATTAAATAATACAATAAATAAATTATTAAAAAATAAATAAATAAATAATAAATAAAAGTATGTAAGTAAGTAGATAAGTAGATAAATAGATAAATAGATAAATAAATAAATACATAATAAATAAATAAATAACACAAGACTAAAACAATATATGCAAAAGCAAGGGTCAGTTTATATGTCATGGGTAAGTATTTGCACAGCTTGTTCATATTGTCAAAATATTATAATTATCATGGTTGTGTTTCTTTTGATAATTTGTATTTTGGATTATACTGATATTTAACATAAAACCTTTCCATACTTAAATTTATAAATGTACATAATATAATCATATGTCGGGATGTTCATCCTTTACAATTTTTAATTTTTGTATCAAATATCTTTCTCTGGACAGTGCTGTGACTTTATCAGCCTTACTGGAAGAGTCAATCATTTGAAAATTTGTTTAAATAAAGTCTCCATTAAGAATTTCTTACTCAAAAATGTTATTGTAC
>NW_022710382.1:0-648 GCF_011630105.1 Anneissia japonica | reverse complement strand
ATAAGCGAGTACGTTTAAACGAGTATAAAAAGTAATAACGTCATAAATAAAAATTCAATTTTTTCCTAATTCAAATGGCAATATGATGACGTCACAATGTCCGATCAGTCATTATGATCTATAAAATCGTATCTACAACTCATGTGCTTTCAGAATATGTAATCAAAATTGGGGGTCACCTTTCATCCTAAGGAGCTATAAGTGATTAAAAATATTCATGGTTTTATGCATATATAAATGTTGACGCACGCGTACGTGCACGCTAAAAAACGCAAACGGAAAATTAAGGTACATAACATTCAACCTTGACCTGAAGCTTATGCTCACTTAATATGATTTGGAAATGACGAATGGTTAATATTATATGGGGTCATCAACGTTTTGAAGAAAGAGAAATGAGGGGGGTCAGAAAAAACAATTTTTTTGACCATGATGACGTCATCAAAATGTAAATAGGGGTCAAATATATGAAAGAGAATTGTCTCAGCTATAACATACCCAAAGTTGGAAGACGATTGACCAAGGATAAGCGAGATACGCTCAAATGCGTATTTTAAAAAATGACGTCATAGCAATAATTCACTTCTTTGAATTCAGATGCCAATATGATGACGTCACAATGTCCGATCAGCCATTATGATCTATAAA
>NW_022710381.1:0-550 GCF_011630105.1 Anneissia japonica | reverse complement strand
CGTGTTTGTATTCAATAAAGACATGCGACTTGAAGTTCTTGGTTTCCATATGTTTCTGTTTCCAATCAGTTCGCTTTGCAATTTGAGGCCCATCCCCTTTCTAATTCCGAGACTGCCTCAAAGTTTTAGACTCCCTCTAATTTGTATGCCCTATTGGGACGCTTATAATTTGAGATCCACTATCCATCTGCGAACACAAAGCTAACCTTCCAGTTGGAGACCACCCCACATTTTTGGTCCCAAACGTTTTTTAGATTTGGCCGACGAACTGTGTATCTGAGTACTACAGTACTATTTGTCTAATTAAAACCAAATACTGTAGTATAAAACTGTACAAGTTCATACAGCTACACCATAACTGCTCTGGAAATTTCATATCATTAAGAGGAGTATAATTAATTATCTCTCCCTGATTGATGATGTATATAACAATAATGGGACAAGAATAATATAATTCACACATCACACCAACATAACAACTTGGTTAATTCATCCAGTTCAACCGAACAAAATTCCATTTCTAGCAATTACAATGTTTCATTCACTTGCA
>NW_022710380.1:0-525 GCF_011630105.1 Anneissia japonica | reverse complement strand
AGCAACATTCATCAAACAGAATAAAATTCTATTCATAAGACTACTTTTAATTAACACATACACCTTGACTGGTTTTATATAAAGAGGATAATAAATATTTATTTTTATAAATATTTATATTTATACAAGGGAAACTAATAAGACATAGTCATAACATTTCTCAACAAAGTACATGGTATGTTATATCTAAGAGACAGGTACATGGTATGTTATATCAAGTTGGTAGCAACATTCATGAGGGAAACTTATAAGATATAATCATCAAATTTCTCAAAGTACATGGTATGATGTTATTTGAAGTTTGTAGCAACATTCATCAAACGCTACATTTGCTATAGATTTCATAAAAAATAAAATTGCATGCATCAAATAAAAAATACTTTATCATTGTATGTGAACACTTCAAATACTAATTCAAATTACAGTATCAGCGACAGTGGCGTAGCTAGAGGTTATGGCACCCGGGGGGAAAGAGTAGAAAATTGCGCCCCTCTTCCCCCCACCCAATTATAATTTTAAAAATGG
>NW_022710379.1:0-1068 GCF_011630105.1 Anneissia japonica | reverse complement strand
CCGACAAAGTCGAAGACGACGACGACGAGGAAAGGGAGAAGGAAAAGGACGATCGGCGCAAGAAGGCGTTCGTCCGGTACTTCTACAACACCCTCCTTCTTCCGCACCACAGAAAAATCGCGGCAGCCGTTGCCAACCTGGATGAGATTCGCAGATGGCTGAGATCCGATCTGGAGGAACGGAAAACGTCCAACCACGTCGTCCCGAAGACCGACAGGGTGCACGAGTCGGCCATCATCAGAGTGGTACTGGCGCATCTGAACAGCGTCAAGACCAAACCGTTACATCCGATGCTTAAGAGGGTGTTGGAGTTCACGCGAACAAACTGGCCGTTCAATCTCTTGTTCGTCCTGCCTGACAGATCGGAAGGTCTTGTCGCGTGCGTCCTCATGCTGAACGACGTTCGCAAACGCAGGTTTCTACCGTCCCGAGTGACCAATGCCCTTTCCCTTTTGCGCGAGGAGGAGGCGTCGGAAATGAAGAGCGTTCTGTTCGTGCAAAGAAGATGCGCCCAGGTGCAGTACGCGTACGATCAGACGTACGAACCTGGAAGCGGTTCCGAGTCCATCGTCATATGCAGATACTGCTACATAGTTCTCACGTACGTCGACCTCAAGAACCGCCCTCCGACAAAAGGTATGTACATCGACGAGAACACGCTGGAGCCTGCGTGCTACAACTGCCACTCGAGAAGGTTGGCGACCTTGGCCCTTGACGGTGCCGAAGTCCGGCTGACAGTCAAGCAACCCGACTTGGTGATGATGCGTTCTTGCAGGTGCGGCGCCATCACCTCGCGCGATGCTTGCGCCTCGTGCGAACTTGCTGATGATCAATAAAAATAAAATAATGAATTGAAAACACAAAAGTTTTTTTTCTCGTTTCTCTCTTTTCTTTAAAATGTTCATTATTGCAAAGAAAAGTGATCGTCTTATTTTCTTGTACACGGTTCCGGCAGTTCGGTCACCTTTTGCCAGACGTCGCCGTCGATGAGGTCTTTGGCGACTTGCATCTCGGGCGAGTGTTCGTCGTCGTCGCCGTCTCCGTCGTCCGATTCCGAGTCTAGCAAAT
>NW_022710378.1:282-804 GCF_011630105.1 Anneissia japonica | reverse complement strand
AGCTCCGTAGGTTGAAAGGTGACCCCCAATTTTTATTACATATTCTGAAAGCACATAAGTTGTAAGTCTGATTTTATTGATCATAATGGCTGATCGGACATTGTGACGTCATCATATTGGCATCTGAATTCAAAGATAGTGAATTATAGCTATGACGTCATTTTGGAAAATAGGCATTTGAGCGTATCTCGCTTATCCTTGGTCGATCGTCTTCCAACTTTGAGTATGTTATAGCTGAGACAATTCTCTTTCATATATTTGACTTCTTTTTATATTTTGATGACGTCATCATGGTCAAAAAAATTGTTTTTTCTGACCCCCTCATTTCTCTTTCTTTAAAACGTTGATGAGCCCATATAATCTTAACCACTTGTCATTTCTAAATTATATTAGGTGAGCATAAGCTTCAGGTCAAGGTTGAATGTTATGTACCTTAATTTTCCGTCCGCGCTTTTTATCGTGCACGTACGCGTGCGTCAACATTTATATATGCATAAAATCATGAATATTTTTAATCAATTA
>NW_022710378.1:0-268 GCF_011630105.1 Anneissia japonica | reverse complement strand
GGTGACCCCCAATTTTTATTACATAATCTGAAAGCACATGAGTTGTAGATACGATTTTTTACTTCATAATGGCTGATCGGACATTGTGACGTCATCATATTGCCATTTGAATTAAAAAACTGAATTTTGATTTATGATGCCATTATGTTTATACTCGTTAGAACGTATCTCGCTTATTCTTGATTGATTGTCTCCCACCTGTCACTATGTTATGGCTAAATCAATTCTCTTTAAGACGTGTCTCTTTATTTTCATTTTGATCACGTCA
>NW_022710377.1:0-514 GCF_011630105.1 Anneissia japonica | reverse complement strand
GATTGTGGTGTATTTGCAAGTATTTTTTCACCAAAAAATCAACATTTTAACCAAAAAATAGGTTCTTATAAATATTTAATTTTCTTATTGATATAACAAGTGAGTCGATCACAATTGAATTGTTTGCTTTTCTACAGTGTGTTTTTGGGAGGTTTTTGGGATTTAGCAATACCATCCTACCATAATTACTTTACCCTCACAATTACACACCATTTTAATTCTTAGCATAATTGCCATATTTACATAACTTTATATAATATAGTAAATGTATTCCTAATTATTCAGTTTACTTTAAAAACTATATTTGATTAACAAATACTTCTTTGAAGTAACTCTGAACAGAACATTTGTAAAGTAAGCCTCCCTTTTTCCATACATGAATTTGTCATTCAAACACACAATTGATCCACATGCTTTAACTACTGTTTATCTGATGTTAAGTTATTTCGTTTGATACTTAACAAAAGTGAATTTTGTGGTTATCTATGAGTTGCATATTTTGGTAGTTGAAGTA
>NW_022710376.1:0-596 GCF_011630105.1 Anneissia japonica | reverse complement strand
ACTTATAATTTATAAGATTATTTTTTAAAACATAATCAAATAGATAATGTTTTTATTTAAAAGAAATTTTACATTACGACGTATTGTTGATTTAATATGCTGAATCATTATTAATGGTATATAGGCCTACCTATTATATTTCTATAACTTAATCAACAATTATCTCATTAATTACATTATCGTAAATAGGCCTATTGAAGCATTATTGAAGTATTAATTATTCACTAAAGCATTATTCGAGCACCTTTATTATTATTATTATTTATATATTTTATATATTATTTATCAACCAGATTAACATAAAACATGAATATGCATATGTGCATAAAATTATCGCAGAAAATAAACTTATAATTTATAAGATTATTTTTTAAAACAGAATCAAATAGATAACGTTTTTATTTAAAAGCAGGTTTTGCATGGACGTAACTTTATTTAATATGCTGTTTGTTACTATTTCATTAATTAAACTATCGTAAAATCATAATAATAATAATAATAATAATAATAAAATTAATAATAATAATAATAATTATTATTATTATTGTTTGTTTATTTTTTGTTTTATGTATATGCCTAGGCCTATATAATATATA
>NW_022710375.1:0-2254 GCF_011630105.1 Anneissia japonica | reverse complement strand
TCGTCCCCCCGTGCATCCATTGCGCTGGCTCACTAATTTTTTTTTTCTTTTTTTTTTTTTCTTTATTTATGAAACATTGAAATGTAACTTGCATCAGTAAAATTCCTATCGATCATTTTTGTGGTTGGGGATACATATGGTACGAATCAGGTCTAATGCTGCTTTTATTATCTTTCAATGTGTCTACATGGGTTTTTTTTTTTCTTTATTCAGCATCTCACATAAAAAAATTTCAATTTACATTATCATAAAAACAACACAAGAAAATTTCATTAAAAAGACATGCTTAAAAAATAAAGGAATAAAACAAGGATGTGTGGATAACCCATAAAGTTAAGAAAATTATTTCCAATGGGGTCCATATACAAAGGGAGAAAGTGCAGTAGTAGCTGTTTTGTATCAATTATCTTTAATTTGCCGTCTTTGAGTTTTAAAAAAAATTGCATTCTTTCTCCTTTTTTCAAAAATATTATAATATTGAAACTACTTTTTTTTTTTTACCTGGTCTAATTCCTTATGCGTGTGATCCAAACAAATTTTGTAATCCTTAGATTGTTATTCATATATTTATTACACTTTTGTAAAATAATTGTTAAATTTTCCCTACTGTACTGTGTAATAATTATTTGTTACACTTTTGTAACATAGTTGTTAAATTTTCCATACTATACTGTGTAATTATTATTTGTTACACTTTTGTAAAATAATTGTTAAATTTTCCCTACTGTACTGTGTAATAATTATTTGTTACACTTTTGTATACATTGTTAAATTTTCCATACTATACTGTGTAATAATTATTTGTTACACTTTTGTAACATAGTTTGGTAAAATTTCCATACTATACTGTGTAATAATTATTTGTTACACTTTTGTAAAATAATTGTTAAATTTTCCCTACTGTACTGTGTAATAATTATTTGTTACACTTTTGTATACATTGTTAAATTTTCCATACTATACTGTGTAATAATTATTTGTTACACTTTTGTAACATAATTGTTAAATTTTCCATACTATACTAATAATTGTGTTATATGAATAACAAGTTCTACTGTATATACCATACAGTAGTTCCTCAGATACAGTATAAGCCTACCTCCTGCTTCACATACCAGTATTTCCTCAGGCAAAAACCCAGTGTATAATTCGAATGAGTAGCTCAACTACAGTAACTTTGCAATACTTGCACTGCAGAAAAAATATCTGACTACTGTGTCAAATACCTTTAGCAACATCTCACTTCAGAATTGGCGATGATGAATTCATTCCACTGGAGTTTTAATTAATTTTAACATCAGGGCTAGGAATTTAACTTATTATTAAGTGGGAAGATGATACTGTATGTGGGGGTGACTAACCCTATTAAGGTAACCAGTACCAGTATGCCTTATGTATCCTCCCGAGCATTTTGTTCAACTAATAAACACCTTCAACATGTGGTCAATGTTTATTTTCAGTTCAAGGCCCCCTTCTCCGAAACCATTTACCCATTTCTGTTAAACAGTCCGCAAATTTAGTTTTATATCGGAAGAATTTCGAAACATTATAATTTTTAAAGCTTTTTTAATTGATTATACAGTAGTAACAATTATTATCATCAGAAGGTATTGTCTGTCATAGTAATTTTAATGCTGTGGCTAGAGATACGGTTATAAGAAAATACTGTACTCTTTGCCTAGCTAATCATGTGCTAATTAAGTACATTATTCACTAATCACGCTGCTCACCTCACACCATCTCACACTGTGGACGGTCTACAATGTCGGTCTTCAAAGATGACGTCACGCATATTCTGACTCTTAGGTGATGGCGACGTAATGCCGTTTACCATACCTTTAGCAAATTGAAGTAGAAATACGGTACCGTATCTCTAGCCACGGCGTAATTTTAATGCATTAAACATCAGCGTTTTCAATTTGAATGATGTTGAATATTAAAGACTAAGGATTAGTTAACGTTATTCGTGAATGAGTAGGACGTATCAAATATATCATTACGCATTATTATAGTGAGTGTCTGGTGGAACTTAGTTGAATAAACAGAATTAAATATTATCATCAAATAAAGTTATTGGCAAATAAAACATCGAAAATTTTTCAAATAACAAATAATGTCATTAGGATGTATCTCAAAGTTTAGCCATCATGGAGATCATGTTAGCATTAATATATACCTGATGATGACCTATGGTCGAAAGTACTTGTACAATAAATATTTTATTTTTGAGACAGATACAGAACTTTGTTGGACT
>NW_022710374.1:0-518 GCF_011630105.1 Anneissia japonica | reverse complement strand
GCGAAATTTGAAATAGAGGTGGCTCAGAGAAGGACTTTCATAGATGGAGGGCCTATCTTACACACCAATTGCTTACACAATTTATAACTATGGTAATTATGGAAATCGCACTCGGGTCTAAGATTCGTAAATAAATCGAAGTCGAGTAAAATACATTACTACATATTGGACATACAATAGATGTTTAAACACAATGTAAATTGTTAGATTTAAACGTTAAAGAAATATGTATAGTAGGCCTTTACCGCGCGCGATTTTTTTTCCGTACGAAACATTTGCATGAAACTTCACTCGCGCCATCTCGGATTGACTCGGCTGAGTTTGATACGAGGAACAAGAGCAGACACTTCGCAATGTCGTGACGCTCGAGTTTTACTATTATTGTTCTTTCTATGTTTACCTACGGTAGGTCTGTGATATCTTACGGATTTATGGGATGTACGTGTGTAACTATCTGTGACCTTCTTGGATGTTATTACATGTTAGTATAATATCAACAACACAACAACAACAGCTAG
>NW_022710373.1:0-571 GCF_011630105.1 Anneissia japonica | reverse complement strand
CAACAAAATACTGGAAACATTTTGCACAATCGTGTTACTTTTAAATGAATAACATTTTAATGGTTATTTCAATGCAGATATATCAGACAATCTGTTAAACCTATTAAATGAGGCTTAGAAAGTGGAATTTTTTGTTTGTTATTACAAGAATATTGACAAGAACTTGGAAGGTACAGTATATGCATCTTAACCACCAAGCTATTCAACTACCCACTTGTCACACAACATATGCAATTATCATGCTACCACCATTCACTTACTACCTGCATGATGATTAATTTGTAGCCAAGCATTAATGTGATGGTGATATATTCTTAGCAGATATCTCAATATTTTCAATGTTCAAAGCTGATACATTAAAATTTTTGAATTAAAGAAATAGTAGCATAATATATTAGTTAGCAACAAATGTATCAAATTTCAAAATTAAACCTTACCCGGTGGTGTAGTTGGTGTAGGTGTAGTAGGCGGAGGTGTAGGTGTTGGTGAAATAGTAGTAATGTCTGAACAAAATAAGAAAATATCTTGCAAACTGACATTGAACACTCATTGTTTGAATAACTAGAGGCTA
>NW_022710372.1:0-1525 GCF_011630105.1 Anneissia japonica | reverse complement strand
CTTATTACAGAATTTGCACGCGTAAATCGCGGAGAACGCTATCTTGTGTTTATAAGATCTTTGATATACAGGCAGGTAACTTGTTTAAATCTGATCCTGGTTTATAATGAAAGAATACTTAAATCAAATTGGATTAAATACAAATAAATCAAAACTATAATGATTTTTTTAATAAAATGTCTAATAATTGTATCATTTGTATTTCTCTCCTACAATGTATGTGGATTTTGAAAGAATTTTCAGACCAATTAATAATGCTATTTAACACTTAAATCTAAAGAAAAATCAATGATACCTCAAATTTAGGTACGTATTCAAGCCCGTATGCAGGATTTCTAAAGTAAGGTTCAAACTAATCTCAGCTTTCAAGGTATTAATCAATTAAATCATGTAAGCATTTTACAACAAAAATAATGCTATGTAATTGCATTTTTGAACCATATCAAGTAAGGATTCTAAGCCTGTCAGCAAAATCGCGTTCAACGATCTATACATTTTATTGACTGTTAATATCTATCTTAAGGCTCTTTTTTGGTGTGGATTCCACAAAGGGGCACTGTATTCGATACTGGGACGGTAAAGAGCATTAAAAAATCTAAGTAATATTGTAGTATCGTTAAAACCAACAAACCGTTTGATAAACCCTAACATTTCCATTGATTCCACCGATACATTATTAAAATGGGTTGACCATAGGTCACCTGAAAAGTCGATACCAAGGTAATTATGTATACTGTATAAGTAAAATGAGGTATATAAATAAAAATTTCACAGTTATATGCATGACTTTAAACTTGTTTGCATTTAACTTCATATGGTTTTCATTACCCCGGATGTTAAGAAATAGCAATTTTCAACAACTTCTATGTAAATGGTACCACACCTTCACTAATAATTTGAAAGGGCATTTCTAGAAAAAAGGTTCTTTCAAACCCTTCAAGTCCTTTGCTACAGGCTGGTATATTATCAACTCTGTCCTCAATGATTGGTGAATATCAGTTTGGAGACCATGGGCCACATGTAGGCAGGTAGTCGGGTGGTGCTGGTATTTCTTCATTCTTCATCACAAAATAAGAAAGACAAATGTAGGCCTATAAGCCCCGCCCCTTGGATATTGTTGCTAAGGTCCCACAAGACGACAGTGTTAAAACATACGCGAACACGTGCGTTTGTGGGACAACACGTGTGTTTGTAAGACGCGCGCGTATTCCTAGCACTGTTCTGATTAGTCAGTTGTTAAGTTTGATTGACACTCCGGAAAGGTCTATTAAGGGAGAGATCTAACATCATGCGCACTTTTGAAATAAAAACGTACTGTGCCTACCTTGTTCATCAAGTTTCATTAACTTCTCCTTTGTTACTCCTTGCCTATCTCCGGTGGTCTCCTGTGCTAATACTCTGAATGAATTACCATCAAAGATACTAGAAATACAAGATAGAGTTCTCGCATTGTAAAAATTAGGCGGAAGTCGTGCCCAACGTAGGCGGCGCCCTTCTTTTTAACCATGCAAGTTTCCTATACTTC
>NW_022710371.1:257-654 GCF_011630105.1 Anneissia japonica | reverse complement strand
TCCTTCTGAGTCTCAGAAATTGTGAATATGGTATGGCCTGTTTGCACGATGGTGGATGCGAAGAAAGCGTAATTGGATAAGTATGAGCATCCGTAGATTTATAATGCACTGATGTAGTGAGCCGTAATTCCTCAATAGATAATTTAATATCTAAGAAAGCCATCGAATTTGAGGAAATTTCATAAGTGAAGTGAATAGCTGGATGAAAATTGTTAGCGAAATTAATAAATCCATGTAATTCTTCAATGCTCCCACTAGTAGCCCCTATGCAGTCATCAATATAACGTTTAAATAGTTCGGGTTTAGGTCCTTTGAATTGTGCCAAGATTTGGTGTTCGAGATGACCCATGAAGAGACATGCAAACGATGGTGCCATTTTGCTACCCATGCTAACTCC
>NW_022710371.1:0-220 GCF_011630105.1 Anneissia japonica | reverse complement strand
AGACCAGTTCTGAAAGTCGAATTATAGTGTCCACTGAGCATATACGGGGTTTGTTACCGTCTTTCTCCAAAAAATATCTAAGTGCGACTAAACCATCGTTGATAGGTATAGATGTATATAAAGATTTAACGTCCATAGTAAATATATATCCTCCAAGCGTTTTTAAATTCGAAGTTTTCAAACATTTTAACGGCTTCATTAGTGTCCTTAATATATGTGG
>NW_022710370.1:0-1009 GCF_011630105.1 Anneissia japonica | reverse complement strand
CAATGGTTATTTCTCTATTAAAAGTACTTAATATATTATTGTTACATGGAAGAACATGACTTCGACCAGGAAGCACTTCTTAATTCTTGATTTCAGCTTATGCAGAATTAGACCGTGGGTTGAGGCGCCAAAATCGGCTTAGTTTACGAATTCTGTGACCCACCGATCCGCGCTACTTGGCATTCACACAAAAATGTCAATACTATTTTATTGAAACATAATATAATCGTCGGCAATCGTAAATTTGGGGAAACTGTAACCAAAAATGAGAATTTATCTTCGAAAAAATAATGTCGTTCACGAAAGCAGTACCCAATCACAGCACACTTACCATACCAGTTAAGCATTAATGAGACGCTATTAGCCAATCACAAACGTTCTTGTAAACTCGGTAACTAATGTAAACAATGTCGCGAGGAAAGTGACAATGTGTAGCAATTTGGACGAAAGTTTTCCGGTTTTAGTGGAATATTTCAATATGATATAAGTATACCAGCCTTTAAATAAAATACATTGGTAATAGTTGTAAGATTTTAGAGGTAGTAAATTGCATTTTCCGTCTTCTTTCGACTGTCATACCGTAGTTTTTTAAGCTAAAGTCGACCGTGCTGTTTACTGAATGTGTATTGTATTACTTATCTAGGCCTACATATGCATAGTAGGAAGGGCAAGAAGTAATGCTATCGACTTTGAATGAGACAGGAAATTCCTGTAAATATATAATATATTTTGATTCTATTTGTACGCTTTTTTTTCTATAATTAAAAAGAATGTACATTTTAAAAGAAAACTAAGGCTGAGTATATACTTCAAAAAATAAGAACACATTGAGGCTGATGTAAAATTTCAAATGTTTTTATTTGCATGCATGTAAATAAATAACATTAATCAGTATTTCTTGCCATGCCTGTTGATTTTTGTTTAACTGCTTGAAGACCTTGATGATATGGACTGAATTAATGAATAAAAGTAAAGCAATTGATGATTCCAATAAGGTGAAACAAATAAA
>NW_022710369.1:0-513 GCF_011630105.1 Anneissia japonica | reverse complement strand
TGCTATCGTTTGTGAGGTGTCCAGAGCTGGGCCTCAACTGTTCCTTACTCGAGGCAACGTCGTTGTCTTTTGCTGTGCACGGTAGTAGAGCCGAGGGCTATTCAGAGGTGGAAGCTACTTGAGCCCAGCATACTGCCTAACGGAGTGCCTGCGTGCAGCCGGGTGTCACAGCGACGTTGTTTTCGACATCGGTGGGTGGAGCCCTGTTCTGGATACTTATACCGAGAGCGCAAATGCTTTTTCGGAACTGTTTTAGTCTATGTACTGTAGTTTAAGTCAAAATTATTTAATGCTTGTTTTCTTTTCTTTTTTTTGTAAAGCGCATTATTATTATTATTATTATTATTATTATTATTATTATTATTATTATTATTATTATTATTATTATTATATATATATACATACATATATATACATACATATATATACATATATATATATAGGCCTATATATAATACTAGTACTTAGCACTTCTCAGCGACATGTTGACTAGTTGATTTGCTCTGTTTGTTG
>NW_022710368.1:0-1057 GCF_011630105.1 Anneissia japonica | reverse complement strand
CACTATATGTGAGCTCTCTAGATACTGTTCCCTGGTATAACCAAAGAGTGACTAGCGGTCTTAGATCCATAAATGCCAATGATATCTATGGGCCTCTGTGGTTTAAACGGTATGACTCTCGCCGAGATAGCAGTTTCGATTTCCACCAGAGACCACTTTTTTTTTTATACAACTATAATAAGAAAGTTTCGTTGTTGAACTATGTTTGATACGATTTTATAATGTACCTTTATATTTGAGCACTGCATCCATTTGTTTTATATATTATATACATAAATATATATTATATTTATTATATATATATATATATCAATATTGCCGTTAATATTGTTAAATTATATATAAATCATAAACGAAGAAACGTGAGCGTTCTAATTAAGGACATAATAATACATAGTGTAACATAGCTCTCAATGATTGCCGACGGCATTGGAACCTGCGACTTCTCGCTGTCAAGGCAAGCGTAATAACCATTAGACCAAAGAGGCTTCATGGTTGAACAGATTCAAATACAACAAATACACTCTATTACACAACAGGTACGGCTAGAAACAACTAAATGCATATAATATAAATCAAGGTTGCCGTTAACACTGTTAAATTATATTCAAATCAACAAAAAAAGTAAATACAGTGTTCGAATAAAGAACATAAAAATACATCATGTAGCATAGCTCTCAACGAACGTAGTCCTTACCTCCGACGTGATTCGAACCTGCGACCTCTCGCTGTCAAGACGAGCGTCAAAAACATGGACCACAATGGCTTCATGGTTGAACAGATTCAAATACAGCCAGATACTCTCTATTACACAATAGGTACGACTAGAATAAAATGCATATAATATAAATCAAGATTGCTGTTAACACTGTTAACTTATATATAAATCATTACAAAAAGGTAAACACAGTGTGCGAATAAAGGACATAATACATCATTGAGCATAGCTCTCAAAGAAATGAATAAAAAAATTCCCTTTACCTATGCTATTCTATACGATGTATTATTGTCCTTTATTCGAACACCGTATTTACCTTTCTTTGATGATTTATATATA
>NW_022710367.1:0-847 GCF_011630105.1 Anneissia japonica | reverse complement strand
CAATATTGCTGAACAATGTACATTGTCCACAATTTCATAGACACATATATTTTCAAAAACAGGAACATTAAAGTATATGGTTAGATTGGATTTAAGTGACATAAACCAAGCAAGCAAATCCTGGCACCACCCCAAAATCAAAGCCCATGGAAGTCCTCATGAATATTCCTATGATATTGATAGATAGCATGCACATCTTATGAATGCTCATAACTATGGCAACACATCTTATTTAGGCCACGATATATTATTCATCAACAATATTCATAAACACATTGAAAAATGCCATGAATATTTTAAGATGTTCGATAACACATTTTCAATTTCTTAATTACGTTTTTTTCTATACCACCATTTATGAGGTTGCGTTCTAACTTCACCATAAATTTAACACATTGTGTGCTGATTTTTTATTTTTTTTTTTTATGCAATTTATATTACATTTTCATGTTTCATTTTAATAAGTTATTGATGTGCAAAAAAAATATTGTTGTTGTATACTTCTATTGTCTTGACATGACTTCATTTACCACTGCCATTATATACGTTTTATTAATTTTATTTATTTATCTGCATGAGTTTTGACCAATATTCAACTTGTGTTCTTAACAAATTTCCTAGATTTATTATGATAGATAGTATTTCCTTGCAAAATTTATTTTTGTTTATTCTGTATTGTTATTTGTGAAAAAGCTAATTTCTAAAAAAAAAAAAAAAAAAAAAAATTAATATCTTGAATACATTTTGTTAAACTAACCATTTGTTTGTTTGCAGGTTTGTCCAGTTATTCCCCTGTAGCATACTCTGTGCCTGATGATGATTTACCTCCCCCTCCACCACCCCCAGT
>NW_022710366.1:0-533 GCF_011630105.1 Anneissia japonica | reverse complement strand
AAGTGACAATGTTAAAAAGTTGAGTCAAAATGTAATTTTTTTGGTTAGGCAAAGTGAGATAGGCTACAACAAACACTATTCCATTGAAAGTTTGAAGTTTTTCGGAAAAGTACTCGAAATATGGCGGAAAGTCAAAAATTTGTACTAAGTGCTCAACTCGGCGAGATAAGCACCTGTCTCTTATACACATCTAGATGTGTATAAGAGACAGGGCAAAGTGGGCAAAGTGAGATAGCCTGAAACAAACACTAGTCCATTGAAAGTTTGAAGTTTTTTGGAAAGTACCCGAAATATGGCGGAAAGTCAATTTTTTGCACTAAGTGCTCAACTCGGCGAGATAAGCACTTTTGTGCAAAAAGTGACAATGTTAAAAAGTTGAGTCAAAATGTAATTTTTTTTTGTTAGGCAAAGTGAGATAGCCTGTAACAAACACTATTCCAATGAAAGATTGAAGTTTTTCTGAAAAGTTCTCGAAATATGGCGGAAAGTCAATAATTTGCACTAAGTGCTCAACTCGGCAAGATAAGCACTTT
>NW_022710365.1:0-854 GCF_011630105.1 Anneissia japonica | reverse complement strand
GTGTAAAGGAGTTATATTTTTTTGTTTTTGTTTTAATGATTTAATAATAGCTAAGCAAAGTATAAATTTACTTAACTCTAAATAAGCACTAGAATGGTCGCAGGTTAGGCCTATTCTATACCCGCCTTGCAATTTCTTAATCATAGGCCTAATGTACATTTAGTTCGGAAAAGAGAGCATTTCTTAATAATACAAAAAATATTTAAATGTGCCCACACTTAGTAACGTTGAGTAATTAGTTATAACTTGTCGTTACTTTAGGAAATTACGGTATTGGCAAACCGTGGTACTTTCCACTTATGCCGTCATACTGGTGTGGATGTTCTGGTGATGGTGAAGGTGTAGGGGCGAATACGAAGAAAAAGTATAAATCAAAAAAGCAGCCTATTGAATCAGGTAAATATCATTGAATCAAAGTACTATACAGAGGATTTATTGATCTTTTATTCTGAATACGGTAAAACTAACAAATGTTATAAATATTTTTGAAATTGTCATTATTATAGTAGTCTTTAAATCGCATTACGGGCATTATTATTTCTTAAAACGTTGTGTTAATTGGTAAGGTAATGCACCAGGACTGATGCATTGGTTTAGGTTCAAAATCCACAATAAACGTTTTATTTTCTGATTGTTTTTGGCATACATTTCTTTAAGATCTAAATATGGAGAGCGAACCAACGCACCTGCCTCTCGGAGTCTCTTGTCACAACCTGACTAAAAAGTACAATGGTAAGAAATCGCCCGCTGTCGACAATATCAGCTTTAACTTCTACGAAGGTCAGGTTTCCGTACTTTTAGGCCATAACGGCGCAGGAAAAACAACATTAATGTAAGTATACTTATAAATATAT
>NW_022710364.1:0-669 GCF_011630105.1 Anneissia japonica | reverse complement strand
AGCTGTCAAACAGAGGTTCAACAATTTAAGACAGAAGTCGATGACCCCCAACCATAAAAAATTTTAAAAAAAAATTAAGAAGGGATACTTTCAATTAGTATCCATCATTTATGAATAAAGACAGAATCGATATATCATCACAACTTGCACATTTTACATGCGTACCGGTACATGTTCATTTGTAAAACCGTCCTATTATTATTATTATTTTTGTCAATGTTATCCTGTGTCACACCCATATTTACACACAGTATCATTTGTCTATGTCCGTCCGATACGTTTGTTATTTGTTTGAGAAATGTCAGTCTTATGTTGGCTTTGTTTTATTGTTTGAATCATGTCCGTCTTATACGTTCGTTCCTTAATGAATTTTCTCATGTCCGTCTTATGTTTTCGTTATTTTATTTTTTTTTAAATCTTGTCTGTCATATCGTTCATAAATTCGTTCATGTCCGTCTAATGTGTTTGTTGTTTTATTTGCTTAAATTATACCCATCTTATGCGTTCTTAATTTATTTGTTGGAATCACGTCTTATACGTTCGTTCGTGTATTGCGCACTCGCGATTAAAGGCTGGCAGCAGTGTGGCGGTTGGTTCACAATGATAAAACCTTGGAGCGTGCATAGCCAATCAGCGCAAAGCATAAATCCATCTGCGCAACAAGCACAT
>NW_022710363.1:0-948 GCF_011630105.1 Anneissia japonica | reverse complement strand
GTCGTAATTACGACATACGTATGTCGAAATTTCGACATATGTCGAAATTTCGACATAATAAGTCGTAATTACGACATACGTATGTCGAAATTTCGACATAAGTCGTAATTACGACATAAAAATATATATTTCAGTGGCCATAATAGGCTTTCGTACTTTCGTACTGTGTAGTCCAGTCATGCGCAGTACATATACTTTTGACTTTTTCGAATCGTCGATCCGAATTCCAAAAGTATGCAGCGCTGATAGATGTTGTTAAAATACAGATATACAGATACATACATACAGATACATACATACAGATATATATATATATATATATATATATATATATATATACTGTATTTACTTATATATTTATATATATATTTTTTATATATACTGTATTTACTTATATATTTATTTATATATTATTTTATATATACTGTATTTATTTATATATTTTTATATTTATTTGTATATTTATACATATATATATTTGTATATTCATTTATATATATGTATATATTTATTATATATTTATTTATATATTTATTTTATATACTTATTTGTATATATATATATTTATTTATATATATATTGTACTTATTTATATATTTATTTATATATGCTTGTATATTTATTTGTATATATATATATATTTGTATATGTATTTATATATATATTTATATTTATATGTTTATATATTTATTTATATAATTATTTAATTTTTTTAAATATATTGTTTGTATATTTATTTGTGTATTTATTTATATATATATATATATGATATATTTATATATATTAATATGTTCATATATTTATTTATATATATATTTATATATTTATTTGTATATTTATATATATTAATATGTTCCTATATTTTTATATTTATTTATATATATATTTATATATATATATTAATATATTTATTAATATATAAATAAATATATAAACAAATAAATATAT
>NW_022710362.1:0-920 GCF_011630105.1 Anneissia japonica | reverse complement strand
GTATCGTCCAAGTCGTATCCACTTTGATTAGCATTTTTATCGGAAGGCATTAGACAATAAAAAAAAATGACCAAAATTGTCTCTTATGATGTAAAACCGTAAATGTTTCGAGGGCCTTCATTTGAGAACGAATTCATCACTATTTTACTATTTAAATTACTTAGATCATTTTTAAAAAAATAATAAAAAATTTAACATAATCTTGTGTTAATAATAATAAAAAAATTGTGAGTATCTGTTGTAGTATTCGACAAATGTTTGGTCTATATAAACTTTGTCGTATTATTAGTAAATACACCTTTTCCGTACTAATTTAGTTCATTAACCTTATTAGTTTTGCATTGTGTAAATATCCCGTTTTAGCATTTAACTGAATCTCAATTGTCTTGAAGATACTGAAATCAGACTAATTTTATGTCTACATTTTTTTTTTAAATTTCTAATATTACTTTATTTATTGTTATTTGGTAAGCAATTTTAGAAATTCCAGGCTGACAGCCATCTAAATTCTCAGAATCTCTTGTTCCAGATATTATGTTCTATTACTTTAATAATTTATTGTTGTAGTTATCGACGACTATTTTTGATACTATTGACAATTGTTGTTGTCGTTAAAAACGTCATCGACGGAATATCAGGCTATGCATAGGCCTACTTAAACAAGAACAGTAAGCAAAATTGAATGCTTTTTGACTTTCTTTGAGTGTAAAAACAGGCCCGTACGCAGGATTTGTATTGGGTGTGGTTGCGAATTGTATAGAGTGGACCAAAATGGCTGGGGGCCGCCAAGGGGAAATCCCTGCTGGTGTTGAGTTTAGACATGTTTGGTAATTTCAGCTATATTTTAATCGATTCTGAAGATGTAATTTGAATAATATTAAAGAGTTTTCAGTGGCGGATCCAATAATATAAAATCAAGT
>NW_022710361.1:0-1174 GCF_011630105.1 Anneissia japonica | reverse complement strand
CAATTGGTAACAATTGACGACCGAAAAAGCAAAAAAAAAAAAAATATATATATATTAATAATAATAATAATAAATCAAAATAAAATCAAAAAAAATATTTATAAAGAAAATATAATTTTAATAATTTTTAAAAATTAAAAATATCTTATATAAGATAGCAAGGTAGTTGCTAAGACATAAGGCTAGATCCCTGGAGGTCGTAGTTTCGATTCCCACCCGATTCACTTGCGAATTTTTTTTCGCTAGTATTTGGGGACGTACTGAATATTCGGTACGATAACACGTCGGGTAGGGCAAAACATCACTCCAAATCCTTATCTATTCATTAACAAGAATAACATTTCCAATCTTCTAATCAACTTTATATAGCCGGAGTTAGTTTCGACCTAATTAAACCTTTATAAAAAGGTACACTTTCTCCATCAAAAATGGCTTTTTCTAGGAATGGAATGACCTGTTCAAAGCACAAACTCTTGTAGACCAAACCCAGTACGGTTACGATTTTTAATCGTGCCGCGGAAATCCACTCACGACTAATCTACGGAAGCCCGAAGACGGCGCTATTTAGTATGATTCATCCACAATGGAGTTAGCGAAAAATGGAGCTCAAATGAAAAAAAAAAAACCCGATGTATTTCAGTTAGTATTTAAAACTTTCTTTGATTTTAGGCTTTCGCCAAAATGGCTAAAGCAGTTGATTATTTTTTTCGCCAATCCAAAATAGTTTTCGCTCATGGCGATTTGGCGAGCAGTTAGTGTGAGCCCTGCTACCGCCCTCTGGGGTTTGCATTCGATTAGGCCTACATTTTGCACGCCACGTGTGTTGCGTCGCACTTTGTTATAATCGTCGCACTTTGTAATAAAGTCTGTCGCACTTTGTAATAAAATCTGTCGCACTATGTAATAACTGAGCTGTCGCACTTTGTAATAACTGTCTGTCGCACTTTGTATTAAAATGACCTGTCGCACTTTGTAATAAACTCTGTCGCACTTTGTAATAAAACACTATCCATTTTTCCACCTATAGATTTTTTTTTTTTTTAATAAATTATCAGTTTTCTCGTAGATTGAAATTTATTTTTTTCACTTTTTCGTATTGTAGGCCTATATTGGCGGCGATGGAATGGCTCCAAGATTCCGCCCTGAATCTAGTGGGATTGGAGGGTGTCGGGTC
>NW_022710360.1:0-584 GCF_011630105.1 Anneissia japonica | reverse complement strand
TAACTATTCAGATCTCCCTTTGGCTTTCCTTGCTTCTTATAAATGGGTACAACATTTGCAACCTTACATTGTTTAGGTAGTTTACCCTTCTGTATAAATAAATTGAAAAAGTTACATAATACATGTGCTAATTCAGCACTGCATTGTTTCAGAAAAATAGGCAGGAGGGCATCGGTTCCAGGGGATTTTGAGGCATTCAATTTAGCTTGGATATGTATGAGGGTGATTTATTATTTAATGATTTATATGTGAAAATGTGAAAAGGTGCGTTGCTTAACGGGTAACCAGTGCAGGCGACGAAGAGTAGGTGTTATGCTCAAATCTAGAAACTCCTGACACAAGACGTGCAGCCATATCCAAAAGAAGTTGCAGCTTCCTTATATGCCTTAAAGAAACCACATTGACCATCTGACAAGTTTACAGATTCGATGGAACAAATGCGGTATTAAGATTACTTTTACAAAGAATAATTGTAAAATCAGGTCCTTTATCGCATAGATGCCTAATTTAATATATGCCTATATGCCTATATGCCTATATATATATATATATATATATATATATATCTATATATATATATATTA
>NW_022710359.1:0-1020 GCF_011630105.1 Anneissia japonica | reverse complement strand
GTATTTCAATACTTGGAGTATGTATTATACTTTCTTATCTGAGATTAATCAGTGGACCTTTCGGTTTATGGATAGGTTTTATATAGAGAAATTATTCTTGGATAAATTTTCTATAGCATTCAATAAAAACTCTTAAACCTCTATAGACTTGCTATAGAATTCTATAAAATATTTTACTACGGGATGCACATCGAGTACCAAATATGTTGAGACTAGCTGGCAATTTACTAACTAGACTGGCAGCAATTTTTTTTTTTAAATTCGTTGAATCGACAAGCAATTTTGTGTGTGTCAAAACAAGTTGAGCCATTGATGTTAGTGCAACCTTTGACGTATTTGCTTTTTTGTTATTATATCCTAGATTTTTCAGGTGTCTCCAGAGTTTTTTTGGGATCTCCACTAGCTTCTTCGATTTTGTTTTTAAAGTATTCAGATTTGGCTTTTTTATGTCCTTCTGAATTTGATTTCTTAATTTGCAGTATTTGTTAAAGAGGTCATAATCATGTTTACCTTTTTTAAGCTTATGGAATAAATTATCCCTAATTTTTATTTTTTTCCAGGATGTCACCGGGATGTATAACGAAATACAGGCAGATAGTTAACCTATTGCATATTATTAATAATTAAGATGGAACGGAATAGTAGTGTATGGTTTTTTGTTTTTATCTTGCATTATGTTTGATTCCTATGCCGGCTTTAATTCATATAACTAAACTAATGAACAAACCAGGCCTAAAGCAAGGCAGAAAATTAATAGTATATCATCAATAATTAAGATTCTACGGAATAGTAGTGTACGAATGTTTCTGTTCGTCTTCCATGTATTTCATTTGATTTCTATGCCGGCTTTAATTCATAACTAACTGTAATGAACTTCTTAACAATTTTAACAAGCTACGCCTAAAGCAAAGTATAATAATTACGACAAGATTCAATAACAATTTCGATGAATTGCAATAGGCCTAAGCATTGTATACATTATTTCTT
Organism: Anneissia japonica; assembly: GCF_011630105.1. Taxonomy (NCBI): domain Eukaryota; kingdom Metazoa; phylum Echinodermata; class Crinoidea; order Comatulida; family Comatulidae; genus Anneissia; species Anneissia japonica. The sequence goes on along the minus strand of NW_022710359.1, from coordinate 33 downwards.
TGAAGATCCTCGATCAATATTTAATCATTCTTG
>NW_022710358.1:0-519 GCF_011630105.1 Anneissia japonica | reverse complement strand
GTTTTTCGAGAAAGCCCTATTCTTCAACACTGGCTCCTATTCTTTCCAGTGTTAAAGAATAGGGCACAGTGTTAACAGATAGGACAAAAGTCACGTGTGGTCGTGACGCTCTGAGACCCCATATTTGGGTAAATGGGAAAATTCTTCATACTAGAAAAGACGATCACGTGTCGAAATTCCGATGACGTCATGGTGTATTTTGAGTTTTTCGAGAAAGTCCTATTCTTCAGCACTGGCTCCTATTCTTTCCTGTGTTAAAGAATAGGCACAGCGTGCACAGAAGTTCATTTCGCTAATTTTTGCGAACGTGTATTTGATATAAAAAAATTTAAAAATCGAAATAACATTACATAATCAACGTATTACACATGGGGTCCCATGTTACTGGGATATATCAAGAGGATGGACGTCGTTTTAGCGAAATTCCTATCGACAACTAGCACAACTAGGCACCGGTTGTACAACGAGAATCATCGTGGACGTTTTTGCGGACCTATTAGTTGACACCGCTAGCACGTT
>NW_022710357.1:0-1280 GCF_011630105.1 Anneissia japonica | reverse complement strand
GTCGACGCCACTTTGCATTCGGAGATGCTACGTCGGGTCGACGACTTGATCGAAACGATCGACGATTACGCCGAACAGATGAAAGAAGACCCAGAAGAATCTGAGTGGACGCCCGAATGCCGCTCGTTGGCCTTGGAAACCAGAAAACTGGACGTAGATGAATGGCTCGATTTAGGTAACGAGGAAGAAGAGAAAAGGTCGATGGTCGTCTGCGAATACTGCACCGCCGAATGGGACGGATTCTCCCAGTGCGAATGCAATCTCGGATTTTGAATTTGTCAAAAGAATAAACAAAATAAAACATGAAATCATTAACGTTAACTGGTTATTCTTGCGTTATTTATTTTTGTATCTTTTTTTTTTTAAATATTAATCTCCTACATTCGATAAAGAGATTGGAACGTGCTTCACCCGAAAGAAACGGGGCGATCAAGGCGAAGTCGACGCCGGAAGCATAGCGAGGGCGTACATAGTCGAAGAATCCGAACGAAATCAGTACTGCGTCGCACTCGATCGGTTGGCGGAGAGCATTCCGTTCGGATTGAGAGCGAAGGACATCGTCCCTCGAAACGCGAGCGATCCCCGAGAGGCGATATCCTCGGTGTTCGAAGAGGGTACCGTGAACTGGGGACGCATCGTCGTCTCCTTAGTGATCGCTCGCGAGCTTTCGCGTTTGAACACGTTCGAGAAGAAGGCAGTTGCACGCGCAGTCGGAGTTCTTCTCGACGACAGATGTGGAGATTGGGTCAGACGGGAAGGTGGTTGGAAACGCATGCTGCACTTTCGCGTCGACAGAAGGGTATTAGCGATTTGGTAGTGAAAGTGGGCTCGGAAAAAAGACGTCGATCCATTTCGGAATGTCGTCCCGACGTTGCCGACAATCGTCTGAAGACGAACAGGAAGACGAACGTCGTCTCCCGCCCGTGCCAGTAAAGGTGAAGAAGAAGTCGAATATCGTATGGATAAGTTCCGAAGAAGACGAATCGGACAACCAACCGGGAACGTCGAGGTCGGGAGGCTCTTCCTCGGCAAGAGACGGCAACGGAGCCTCTTCGTCGATAATGACCGTTGGCGCCTCCAGCGACGGCGGTAAGTCTTCCGGTTTGAGATACTTTGCTGCCAAATCTTCGAGAAACTTGGCAGTCAAATCTGTGTCCCACGCAAACCGTTCTCGTCGAGGAAAACCGGCGACGCCAGCAAGAAACCGAAAGCGAAGGCAACGGTTCGGCCGGTGGGCCACGTCGATTACGCCAGACCGGACAACGCGTACGTGGCTGGAG
>NW_022710356.1:0-567 GCF_011630105.1 Anneissia japonica | reverse complement strand
AGGGTTAGGGTTAGGGTTAGAGTTAGAGTTAGGGTTAGGGTTAGGTAAAGTGAGATAGGCTGAAACATAGACTATTCCATTGAATGTTTGAAGTTTTTCTGAAAAGTACTCGAAATATGGCGGAAAGTCAAAAATTTGCACTAAGTGCTCAACTCGTCGAGTTAAGCACTTTTGTGCAAAAAGTGACAATGTTGAAAAGTTGAGTCAAAAATGTAGTTTTTTTTTGTTAGGTTAGGGTTAGGGTTAGTGTTAGGGTTAGAGTTAGGGTTAGGGTTAGAGTTAGAGTTAGGGTTAGAGTTAGGGTTAGGGTTAGGGTTAGGCAAAGTGAGATAGGCTTAAACAAACACTATTCCATTGAATGTTTGAAGTTTTTCCGAAAAGTACTCGAAATATGGCGGAAAGTCAAAAATTTGCATTAAGTGCTCAACTCGGCGAGGTAAGCACTTTTGTGCAAAAAGTGACAATGTTAAAAGTTGAGTCAAAAATGTAATTTTTTTTTGTTAGGTTAGGGTTAGTGTTAGGGTTAGAGTTAGGGTTAGGGTTAGAGTTAGAGTTAGGGTTAGGGTT
>NW_022710355.1:0-2207 GCF_011630105.1 Anneissia japonica | reverse complement strand
GTTCAAACGTCTTGATACTTTACCGACGCTATCAACTGAATCTGAATGAGTCTCACGCGAAGTACGAAGTTGTTTAACGAGCACTAATGTAGGCCTACCGTTTATTTGAAATCAGGATGTTCATTATTGCGAATTTGTTGATTGATATTTTAGCTGTTATATAGTTGATTGAGACAATGCTTAAGGGTCACAGTATATTTTGATTTAACACCGAGGGCTGCACCTAATTTTCTTTTAGAACTAGAGCACATACTGTACATGTACATGTACCGCAAGCATTTTTTTCGTGTTAATTGTTACATCATAAATTCAACAAATAACAATAAAATAGCGTGCAGGAGAGGAGTACAATACTACAGCAACATAAACTACCACCTCCCTGCATAAAAACACCACCCCACATAGGCCTATACTGTATTGTCACAAGTAGGCCTATGTTTAATAGTGAACACAGGCATAGGGCCTAATACAATTTTATTTTTTTAATAATATTATGGATACATGGTTATCAGTCCAAGCGAGTTATATCTGCCGACTGTATTATAATAACCATAGAGAGGTGCGCAACCCTAGTACTCTATGTCTCTAGGCTAAACGGTAAAAGCATTCGCAACAAACGTCCATGCTAGACGCAGGGTTCCCAGAATCAGAAGTGGAACGTGAATTTCGATATGGTTTCGTAGTCAGATTTTCGAAAAAAAAGTTGAGCTACCAGTATTTCTCGACTGAGACGTCAATGGGAGCTGTAATTTGTATGGCAAGGAGATGGTGCTACCCTTAATTCGTATTAAGGGAATTTACGCCCACAAACCTTGTAGTTATTAATATTTTGGTTATAATAGAAATTTTTTATTTTTTGGTGACGTCACACACACACACTATAGTTAGCATGCATACGTCATAAGCTAGATTACGTCACCTTTTCCTGGTGAGGAAAACTTTCCCGGCGTGCTTTTTCCATGGATAAACAAACACCACTGCTTTGCACATGAATGCCTTGCCTATAGCTAGGGCTACAAGGGCCGCATAGTTAGCATATAATACTTAAACAAGGTACGTCTGCAACTGAATTATCCTTAGGCCCTAGTTAATTTTTTTTTCTTATTTTAATTTATTTCTTTCGAAAGTGTACTTTCTATCACATATAATTGCACTGTCTACATAGGCCTAGGCCTAGTCATATTATGCTTCAACGTCCCCCGCTATACACAGTACATCAGTAGGCTAGCCCCCCCCCCCCCACGCTACAATACAGACGTTTCCTATGCAACAGAACGTGATTGCACCTTTCTTCCCAGGTGTTCATGTAAATTTGCATATTGTTAGCTAACCAGCTAAGTGTATTCCCTTGTGAAAATGAGTACCGCGGCGTACTCATTTTCACAAAGCATTTGCATCCCCTTTTGGAAAGAGGGAACTTCGAAATAATCTTCGCTAATTAATCACAGTAATTTAGCTTACACTTATGTATGGAGGGAGCACTTAAAATGTACAATAATCATTTCACTACCCAACAAACCCCGAACTTCATTCATGCATTAAAAAAATAGTTTCATCTTGCTGTACTCCAACATCACTGGCGCATAGTAATAACCAACTGGCAGACCACTTCCGGTCACACATTACTCTCCATAACGCAGCACCCCCCAGTTACGCGTCCTCTGGGTCGCCTGTAAGGCTCGGAGGCAACAGTACTAGGCAGTATAGAGCTAGGCTATACCTGATCGTGAGTGACAGGCGTACACGTTACGTTCATCGTCCTTCTTGTATCTAGGCCCGAATCCATGTCAAACCGTTGATAGTTAAAACCCTGATGGTATCAATAGCAGAATTATTAAACACATCCCTTTCTGCTCCTTTGTATTATATATAATCTCTCACTTGAAAGATGTATTATACCTAACCTCACTAAAATAGCCAGGGTTGTCCCAATACATAAACTGTTGATAAAGCTATTTTCAGTAACTATAGACCTATATAATTCTTCTTGAGCGTATTGTGTATAACAGGCTTTATAGCCACTTGGAGAAAATAAAATTATTCATGATTCACAATACGGCTTTGTACTTCTATTAAGTACAAAGGTTGTCCCAATACATAAACTGTTGATAAAGCTATTTTCAGTAATTATAGACCTATATCATTCTTCTTGAGCGTATTGTGTATAACAGGCTTTATAGCCACTTGGAGAAAATAAAATTATTCAT
>NW_022710354.1:0-625 GCF_011630105.1 Anneissia japonica | reverse complement strand
TGGGATTCCTTCCAGTGGATGCTTAGTTTATTTTGTCATTCTGATCGGATTTTCTCTACTGTTCCATTTTAATAAGCGACCTATGTTTCCCTCACGCTTTCGATTTTGAATTTAAATCCTATAGTATTTCATGAATATATAACCTCTTTATACGAAAATTTACACAACGTTAATATTTGTTAGTATTTATTGTAAATTTCTATGGTAGCTAACTAGGATATCAAGTGCATAAAAAAGACAACACAAGACATTAGAACAGTTATTGTAGATAGGCCTAAACATATTAGATATAGAGGGTGGGTAGCGAATGAATTGGCAACAAATAGAAAAGAATAGAGAAGTATGTAAATGATAAATTGTTCATTTGATAGACCTACATCATATCCTTTTGGGTATTTTTAACCGGATTCCGTAGAAAGTTATTTTATTTTACTTTAGCATATTGATGTATACAGTAGTCCTAATATCATAATGATTTTAATAATAAATAATTATAATACACTTCACAAATAAGAACAACCACAATGCTGGACCACCAAAAGTGGTTACTTGAATTTTTAAGGAAACCAGACAGTGAATATTATGTACAGTTGATATGGAAATAATGCAATTCATATGGAGAAGA
>NW_022710353.1:0-571 GCF_011630105.1 Anneissia japonica | reverse complement strand
GGCTACGACCCTACCCTACCTAGCAACAACACTAGACCTAGGCCTAGCCCGAAAAAGTACACCGGTCCTGCCGCCAGGCAGTATCATGAGCATCTGGCCTTGAAGGAAAAAAATCGGTTACCCTTTCTCGGCGCTTTATCCTAGGCTATATCTGGCGTGTCGCATGTCCTCGATCCCAGAGAAATGAAAAATGTCGAGCGCCCAAACTTTTGTGATGACGTCGTGACAAAGTAAATAAACTCCGGAGCACGAAATTGGTCAAATAGCCTAGGCAACAAACCTCTCATAAATATTCATTTTGAAGTCTTGCTGGTTATGTCATTCAGCTGGCTGCAGCTTTGTTTTGATTTCTACGATCGGACTACGATCGATAGCGACAAATAAACAGTGCCAAAAATGCTACCATTTTGTAATAAATTGCACTTTTGGAAACGGGGGATCGTTTTCTGGCTAAGGGGGTTCGCTGAAAAAGGAGGTTCGCCCGAACCCCTAAAAACCCCCCTGGCTACGGGCCTGCGGGGGAACTGATGGGGGACAAAGATTTTGAGTGCAGGATGGAAAATGAAGTATG
>NW_022710352.1:0-1795 GCF_011630105.1 Anneissia japonica | reverse complement strand
TATAACATTATACAAAAATTAGATTTTTCTTAAAAATTGAAATTTTGCCGGAAATGGGGCTTTAATATATTATTATTACTATTATTAGATTTGATAGACACTGTGTACATAAAATATGTGCTACATTAAAAATAAGCTGCAACAATATTCAAATCGAATACAGCAATGACAGAATATTTATGGAGATCATACAAAAGCAGTTGATTATGTAAACCAGGTTGAGGAAACAACATGGATTAATGATAGGCAGATGACCTTTTCCATATGTGAAGCTGAGAATTCATGCATCATGTCATGTAAATGTCATGCAAATATGACATGAATTACGTGCATGCAAATTTGAATAATATTTATAGGCCTATATATAATATAGTGGACTGAAATGGAAACAGATGTGAAAATTGTGCTACCTCATCCTTGCCATAAAGAATGTCATAATTGCCGTCCGAGTGAACCATGCAACGTTGAAGGTCATGGAGGTCATACGAGGAATACTTGATCCCTCGCATATTCGGAAAATTGACCACTTTATCTAAAAGATCCTGCATACGAACTAAGAGTAAAAGGGTGGTTAGTTTACGAGGGTGGAGGAAAAGTAGTTCCATAAGTGATGGTTATAAAATAGTTGTCCAAGGATATTCATTCATCCATCAATTTATTTATGTTTATTTATCCCATTTATCTATGTATACAATCACCCATCCAATCAAACATTTATTTATTAATGGAAGAATGAAAATACAAAATTATTTTGCAAATGCATGTTTTTGCTTAATATATGTAATTTCCAAAAAGCCATTTCATTCAGTAATCTTCCAAAACTCACAATTTCATTTAATATAAGAGAAAAGAAAGGAGAAAAACAGTTCATGATATAAAATATTTTTGAAATGTTCTGACTGATAATTGAAATATTAAATCCAAAATTTTTTAAACTTTATTTATATAGGGTGACTCTTCCAGCGTATCCTACAAGGTCGGCTGATATTTAGGGGCCCTCTACATAAATGAAATAATGCGATTCTTTATAAACTAAGTCACATTACAATGCTTAGGAAATGTTGATTGTCTTTTAGGCCAGTGTTTCCGCAGCACTTACAATTCGATCGGGAGTCTCCTGAATTTACAATCTATCTCCCGGTCCAGAATTTGTTCAATTTCAAAAACTAGTCCTAGGTTTGTTGTACTTACAGTACAACCACTTCATTTAATGTACGGCCCGTCAAAAAAACATGGGATTCGCACGGTAAAATAGATGAAATTACTTGGCCACATAAAAAAACCCAATAGGTATCTTATAAATTACGTTTATACACCTTGAAAGATGTTAATGCTATCAAAATATTTCAACATTGGGGGCACTTTTCACTAAATGTGGGAATGGGGCACTCTTCACCTGCACATTCTCCCATCTCCAGAATTTTTAGGTCTAGGGGTTTGAACGTCTGTTGTTTGGTGTTCTTATTGTACAATAAACAATAGGTAGGGATAGCCTAGACCTAAACTAAAGCCCAGCCAGGCATCGTTGTTTAATACCGTAGTAAGCACATAAAATTTACTTTTTAATATTAAGTGTTTGATTAGCCTAGGGAGGCCCTGGCCTACTAATTACTAGGCCTAGTTGCCTTAGAAACTAACTATACCCAAAATAATTCTTTGCATTGTCGTGATTTGACATCGGTCAAAGTTATTCAGAGTTGTTCACATTCAGAGCTTTTTCCGAAAAAAAAAAAAAGAGAAAATTATCTGATTCTCATAAGAATGTTGATCAGAAAATTTGGGCCCCGTTTACATA
>NW_022710351.1:0-1518 GCF_011630105.1 Anneissia japonica | reverse complement strand
CTTCCAAAACTATATCAACATGTTTCCGTGCCAACCAGGAACAATAACACGCTCGACCATTGTTATACAAACGTAAAGAATGCATACCGTTCGTTGAAGCGACCGCCACTCGGTGAGTTAGACCATAATATGGTTTACCTTATTCCGGCATACAGAAGACAACTGGAACGCGGTAAGACCACAACAAAAACCTTCCGTAAGTGGACGCCGCTGGCAACGGAATCGCTGCAAGGTTGCTTTGAATGCACGGACTGGTGTACTTTTTTTTAATGATGATATCAATGAGTCTACAGAGTCAATTGTTGCTCATATTAAGTTTTGTGAAGAGTTATGTATTCCCAATGTAAAGGTTAAGTCATATTCAAACCAAAATCCATGGTTCAATAGTAATGTTAAAAATCTAATTAATCAACGAAATTCTGTATTTGTCTCAAATGACATTAATCTTATCAAAAAGCAAAGTATGATTTAAGAAAGGCTATAAAACGAGCCAAACTTGATTATTCTAAAAGAATTGAGGGCGATGTCTCGTCAAAAAAATTCACAGAAATATGGAGAGGCCTAAATAACATGACAAATTATCGTCCTCAGTCAAATAAAACTTATACTAACGATGCTGATTTGCCTAACGAATTAAATACCTTTTTTAGCAGGTTCGACGCACAACATCCAAAATATTACGTGAACTCTACTCAACAGGTCTCTGCATCAGTTGACTCCAGGCGTGATTCTGAACCGCCCCTTGTCATCACGAGCGCCGATACACGGAAAGAATTTGCGTCACTTAACGCGAAAAAGGCCACCGGACCTGACGGAGTCAGCTCCCGTCTATTAAAAACATGCAGTAGCCAGCTTTGTAGCGTATTCACACTTATATTCAACTGGTCCTTGAGATCACATATAATTCCCGAATTGTTCAAAAAATCCATTATAATTCCAATTCCGAAAAAAAGCATCAATAGAATCACTGAACGATTATCGCCCTATTGCGCTAACTTCCGTCATTATGAAGTGTCTCGAGCGACTCGTACTTGGACACCTGAAATCCGAAATCCCACCTGGTCTTGATCCACATCAATTCGCTTATCGTCAAAACCGATCAACTGAGGACGCGGTAATCTGCATGCTTCATAGAGTGCTGCCACATCTCGAGAGAGATAGACGATATGTTCGAATGCTGTTTATTGATTTCAGCTCTGCTTTTAATTCAGTCATCCCTTCCAGGCTTTTTCATAAGATGTTAGAACTAGGTATTAATATAAATACATGTAAATGGGCCTTTGACTTTCTTACTAAACGCCCACAAATTGTAAAGGTGGGTCAGTTTACTTCTGATACTATTACCTTAAGCATGGGCGTGCCTCAAGGGTGCGTGTTATCATCTTTCCTTTATTCACTTTATACTCACGACCTTGTCATAGATATAAATGATTGTTATATGGTTAAATTTGCTGATGATGCCACAATCTCCGGGCTGATACACGACAACAATGAAGCGATGTATCGTGGCCAAGTAAT
>NW_022710350.1:0-694 GCF_011630105.1 Anneissia japonica | reverse complement strand
GTTGTTTGGATTTTTTTTTTCAAATGATATAGTTGATGAGAAAAACAATATTTAGTTTTTTTTTTTTTTTTTTATCTGTGTTAAATTTTTTCAACCACTGAAATAACTTTTGATTTTATTGGTGTTTTGCAGTTTCTTCAGTTAATTTATCTATTTGAAGCTTCAGTTTCAAACAATTACTAATCAGTCATTTTGTCATATTTTTCAAAAATAACTACACTATCTGGTAAAATCTAGAGAAACCCCATTATTTTATTACATTAAAATAAAATGGCATTTTTTTTATTCCAAAAGATAGAGACCAAAACAATCCAGTTTTTACCAATGTACAGACTTTTAGTACAAAAATCACTAAATCTATTGCCATTTTAAGAGCCTCGCATATATAAAAACACTTATTATTTATGCATCTAAAAATTGGCAAGTAAAATAATTGTTTAGTTTTTTTCCAAATCTGTTTTCAATTGGATATTTGTATCGTTTTTGGTAATAATAAATGATGATGGTTAACTTATAGAGTGCATATTGTGGAGACCTCCATGCTTTTAATATAATACTATAACTTTACTTAGATTAATAGCAACTAATTTAAGTATTGAATTATGAATTCAAGATTTTTAGCTCAACATCAATTTTAGCTTAATGAACTCTTCAAATTAAAGATCTCTCGTTTTGTATTTTACAGTTGATGAGA
>NW_022710349.1:0-562 GCF_011630105.1 Anneissia japonica | reverse complement strand
GCTTGGACGGCTTGGCTTAATCAGCTCGGCCTAGCCTAATTGAGCCTGGTCTACCTTTAGCAACTTCTTTATATTCTTGAAATCTATCAAAAGTTACATTAAACTAAAGCAAGTTTGATAAAAACAACCTTTATTGATTAAATGTACATTGTTTTCGTACCTATATTTGGTGGGGATTCCCAAAAATGTAAGGCTTAACCATTGCCTACCCGGGGTGAAATGTTCACTTACAACATGCGTCGTGTTAAAAAACATTTATACCCCGCTGGAAAATGGACAGTTATGAGTCGCCCACAACGTATGCACGTGGCTCTCTGCAAATACAATACTTGAGATTCGATTCCCTGGTATAATATTGTTGGTGTTCCTAACTCTGGTTGTAATTAATTCATGAAATGCTGTAAAGAAGATTTGTTGTTAACATCCCAAGTTAAATTTTATTAGTCAACAAAATACAGTAGGTCTAGGCCTGTCTCTCGATTCGGAGGACCTAAAGTAGAATTTACACTAGACTAAGGCGAGAGATGAAGATGCATCTCCATAGCCTAGAAACACTATGCGA
>NW_022710348.1:0-791 GCF_011630105.1 Anneissia japonica | reverse complement strand
CCACAAAATATAAGTTCAGTGACAAGTTAATGAGCGAATTAATTACAATTAAACCATGATAAGATTGACGGTGCTATTGAACCAGCTTAATGCTAAGACTTTTTAACTACAGTAAACAATAACTTGAAATAAAACATAGTAAGATTAATAAGGTCCTATATAATTAAAACAATTGTGGAATAGAAAATAAATAGCAGAAGTATAAGGTATATGTATGTGTAATATATATATATATATATGGCTATGTTCAGACACAACGACTTACGCTAGCGTAACGTTAATCGAGTGGTGTGAACTTGTGCGCGGCGTAGCGAACGCCAGTATTATCGCGCAATCACTGGCGTACGGTAATCCAGTAACAGACCCACCCCAGATTAGCGTACGCCACTGATTTACGACAGTCACGCATCGGTGATTTTGAACTCAGCCAAGATTTAACCAATCAAAATAAACCTAGATGTAAACAGAAAATAAAATGCGCGAATTACGAATACGAATATTTCGCGCGAATACTTACGCTAGCGTCCATTAATCGCCCAGTCTGGACATCTCGCTAGTTACGCCATGGATTAACGTACGCCTGGCGTTAGATACGCCTGGCGTATCTCACAGGTCTGAACGTAGCCTTCAGCTCCTTATTAAGTAGAACGTTTAGGGTGCGCATCTTATTACGCGCCTTTGTTCTTTACCGCTGATTCGATGTTCTGTTTTCGTTTCGTGTGTGAATGGCTATGTTCAGACACAACGACTTACGCTAGCGTAACGTTAATCGAGTGGTGTGAACTTGTGCG
>NW_022710347.1:0-839 GCF_011630105.1 Anneissia japonica | reverse complement strand
ATTTGATATTATTGATTTTGTTATTTAATTTTATTTGCCATTAATTTGGATTTTTTATAACCATTAGTTAAGATTTTTTTTTTCTTTGATTTTGAATTCCCCCTGAGAGTGCAAAGTTAAGTGTATGTTGTTATGATTGCATAAAATTATAAAAATACCGTAAAATCTCGAATTGAAGCCCTGGGCTTCTTCTTTTTTTTTTTTTTGCGAACTTTGGATGGGCTTTTTTTCGAGATGGGCCTCTTTTCGAGATGGGCCTCTTTTAGAGACTACTTTTGCAAAGTAAAGAGGGGGAGGGGTGGCTTCTTTTAAAAAAAAATGCTGTAAAATTTGTGAATTTGTACTATAAAACAATAAATAAGGCCACTGTAACATCAATCTGTACCTGGAGTGTATTTAACTGGCATTAAATCAACTAAACTACTGTATAAACCGAGCTTGTATTCAATTTATTTTGTTTTTTGAAATTCATATATAGTGTATGTACTGTACTGTCATGAAAAGAAGCTCATGCTATTTTGAATAGAAGCCCAGATGGGCTTCTTTTCATGGTCAATTTTGCAAACTAAAGAGGGGGCTTCAATTCGAGATGGCTTCATCTCGAGATTAAGCCCACTGGGCTTCAATTCAAGGTTTTACGGTATGAGAACTGAAGCTGCATATTGCTGCCTCTGTTTGTGGATGTTGGTGCAATTGAAATACATACACAAGAAAAATTAATTCAAAATGTTAATATTGATTACTCTACATGACTTGATTGTAATTCTATTATTATTTTTTTATATCACAGTGTTTGATTTAGTTGTTCAAGATTTTATTATGGTCTGGTACAGAGACCT
>NW_022710346.1:0-652 GCF_011630105.1 Anneissia japonica | reverse complement strand
GGGGAGTCAGAGGAAATCCCCGCCAGACAAGCGCGCGTTGATATGAAACGTCATCAATCATAGAGTTTCATGATTGGATAATTATGCTATATGCCGAGATTAACTATGAGTGGAAATATCATCCACATGTCTACGGCCATACTACGTTGAAAACACCGGTTCTCGTCCGATCACCGTAGTTAAGCAACGTCGGGCCCGATTAGTACTTGGATGGGTGACCGCCTGGGAATACCGGGTGCTGTAGACTTTTTACATTTTCTCCCTCAAATCGATTGATGTTTACTTATTGTTCGTTAAAGATGTTTTTCTTTTTCTTTCTTTTTTTTTTCTCTTAACAGTTTCATTATGTACGGTATTTTGGCACGTTATAATCGTCAACTTTTCACTAAAAGAATAAGGACCTGGGCCTTGCACTGAGCAGTAGGGCCACAACAAGTGTATGGTGTAGCCTTATAATACAGTGTTCGGGTGGTGTCTTAACAAATGTAATGAAAACATATGCGATATTTTAGCCTACTGATTGGGGCGGATGCACGATTTGGCGGTAAGAGTGCGTGAGAGTCCACACGACCTCAGGCCCACCATACTTGAGGCTGAGATGCAAACAATTTGAGAATATGGACCTCTTGAAGTGCCCGGAAATCGCACTCTT
>NW_022710345.1:0-901 GCF_011630105.1 Anneissia japonica | reverse complement strand
CATCATATCCAATTTTTTAAAAATATAGCAAAAAAAAATGCAACCAACCAAAGTTTGCTGGACTATAAGCTGCAAACTGACGGCAAACGATGGGTAATCGTGTATTGTTAATGTGTCGCATGTTCGACGCTGATTTGATTCAAGTTGACTGGTCAATGAAGTCTATACCGTAGTGAGAATGTTTCTTCAAGTTGAGGGCAGATGTTTTGCGTGCAGTGCTAGGCCTAGTTCATGAGGCCGACAATGTTTTTTACAAGCACACGATTGCTGTTGTGAAAGGAGAAGCACCGCGCTGCATCGTCGGACATTTACCCCAAGAGAACTCGAAGATATTTCATTTCTTTTTGAAACACAAGGAATTATTGATGTTCAAATAACCAGCAACAAACGAAGGAACAGCAAAATAGCAGGAGGCCTGGAGATACCCTGCACATTAACTTGTTCCTCTACAAATGAAGAACTTATTGACCGTTTAAAGCAGCTTGTTTAGGTTATTTTTGATTTTACAATTCACCTCTAGTAAACGCCCCCCCCCCCTTTTTGAAAAAATGCAACACCCCCGGGGCGTTTATTAGAGAAAATACGGTATTCTAATTTAAGATACAAAATCATTTATTGATAATATTAATAACAAATACTTGTAACAAAATATTGTATATAGTACTAAAGATAGTAACTTTATCAATATAATAATATAATACACATTATTAGTTCCTATGCATGTAATGCAATAGGAACTATTGTAATCACTCTGTCACATTTCTTTGTTTTTTATTGTGTGTAGTATGTGTGTGCGTATGTGTGTAGACATTTATGCAAATGCGCATGCGTCAAAGAAAGTTTTCCGACATTTTGTTTTACATCGCGATGCGAAGTTCGATGTGGATTTTCTGCAGAGTTC
>NW_022710344.1:0-950 GCF_011630105.1 Anneissia japonica | reverse complement strand
AAGCAGTAGAGAAAAAAACAAGATACATATCACAAGAAGAAAATGTAACAAGACTCATCATTTTTATTACTTTACCTTTTTTAACCACAGTTATACCAATGTCTTTCGATATTTCCTTTTCTTTTCTTTCTCTTTCTTACACTTTTCTTTTTTGTCTCCTTATCTTTTTCCTATTCTTTCTTATGGTTCCTTTTCTTCTTTTTTTCCTTTCTTATGTTTCCTTTTGTTTCTATGTTTCATTTTCTGTTTTAGTCTCTCCTTTTCTTTCTTATGCTTCCTTTTCTTATTCTTTTCTGTCTTACGATTTTCATTTCTTTTCCTTTTATCTTTTTCTTTCCCCCTTTCTTTCTTATTTTGTAGTGAAAATCAGGGCCCCCGTGACCTTTTTTAGGGACTAACGTTTCTCTATTGATTTAGCATCACTAGATAAAAAAAAATGAATGGGCGGGCGGGGGGAACCGCCAGAAAAAGGGCGGAACGTCCTTTAAAGTCGGATAAGCTTCTCTTAGCAGACCTTAGCATATGATCATATATTTTTTCGACCGTGTGCAATCCAATTGTTCTTTTAGATTAGAATGACTTTGTTCTTTTTTTTAATTTTTTAATTTTTTTTTTATTAGAAGAAATGTAAACCCCAAATATAGTGCAAATATTTATAAGATTGTGTGCCCTCACTCACAGTTATGAATTTTCCTATCTGTTTTCCATTTTTTTCTCTCTTTTTTTTTTTTTTTGCGAATGGCGAATGCCATATTTCCGAAACATCGGAATATTCTTGTATGAGATTAGATGAAGAACGGAAATGTATTGTTTAGCGAGCACCAAAAGCATCCTGTTTCTGACGTTAACAACGACTTAGTTTAACATAAGGTAAATGTCCCGCCAAAAAAAATATAAACGAGCGAATATAAACGAGTGGCAAATGTGATACAAAAAACTTTTGGTCAATA
>NW_022710343.1:0-900 GCF_011630105.1 Anneissia japonica | reverse complement strand
GTTGTTTATGTTTTGAAAGTTTATTGATTTTAACTATTAAATATTCTAAAACCTTCACTTTTTATATTAGTATATGCATCTATTTATATTGGGCCTCTTTAAGTATTGCTGTTAGAACCATCCTTTAAAAGATTATAATAAATAAATAAATATTAAGTAAATTGTACCGTGATATGTATGTATGTAAGTTTAAATTATGTCAGTATACCTCATATATTATGGAATATGATATAAATCATGCACTGTGATTGCAAGATTTGTATAGGATTAATTATAAATTTAAGTCTACATATATTTTAACAATTGATATTATTTTTTTCAAGCCCATCCCTGCAATAGTGTTAACACGTCTTTCCTTTGCATAGGTTTAGCTTTATCTACTATTTACTTTCAGTACGCTGAGTTCAAGAGAACATAGAGTGTTATATATTTATATATATATGTATATATAGAGGTATATTACTGCAGAAAACTGTTCATATTTTTCTGGATCATATTTTAAAGGAGTTTTCCTGTTCGTTGAATATAATTTTTGAGAAATCCTCTTAGAAGAGGGTACCAGTGTTTTCAAAGGTGAGTGATTATTTCTACTCTTTCTGGAATTTCCCAGCACATACCGTTCGATATGGTGTTGAACAAAGGCAAGCCGTTATTTTTAAAAATTAGAGATACTCACTACTTACAGGTCTACGTGGCAACTGATTTCATCATCTCGATGAGTTATGATTCTGGGTTTTTACAAATCATCACAAATAGAACTTACAAGTTTTGTAGGCCTAATTCTAATTACAATTATGTATATACAATTTTTATCATAATTAGAACTGGTAAATATAATTTACCAGTTTATATATAATTAAAATTCATTATTTAAATAAATTCTATTTATGATAGTAACAT
>NW_022710342.1:296-601 GCF_011630105.1 Anneissia japonica | reverse complement strand
TCCACTTCAGGATGACTTCGTGGAAATCTTCGGACGCAGACGTCGAAAGTCGCTCTCCGACCTCATCGTTCCGATCCTGCTGGCGGTCATGTTGGCGACTCCGTTCGTTTTGTCTAACTGCAGATGACTCCAATCTCGTTTTGATATCGAATAAAAAGCCGTCGTTTATAACTGTAGAAACGTTTATTAAAATCCGTTTCGATATTGAATATTAAATTGTAGTTGACATACCAAACAATGCGTCTTTCGTTTAAATAATTGCTTTGTGTATGTGTGCTTGTGTTGTGTGTGAGTGTGTGTGATAG
>NW_022710342.1:0-284 GCF_011630105.1 Anneissia japonica | reverse complement strand
AGGCAGATAATTTTTATTCGTACAATTATTTCCCCTCTCTTCTCGTTTATGTAAGGATGTGTAAAGAAACAACTAGACTCTCCGAGTTACAACAGCATCACGTTTGTTATAGTCGATCGGAAACTGTAAATGAGTGAACAGACAAAAAATATACGTTTCTTTTCTTTTTTTTAATCAAAAACAACTACAACTACAATCGTATGTGTTTAAACAGTTACACATATATACAGTTATTCGGACGAGGCGTAATCGTGGTCGCCTTGAACGACCGTTCTCATTCTCTT
>NW_022710341.1:0-1314 GCF_011630105.1 Anneissia japonica | reverse complement strand
CATTTCCATTATTAGTTTAAGAGCTGTTTGGCTGAAGCTGGTTCCTTCAATCTGGCATTTTCTTACTTTAACGAAGTTATGTGGTTCGTTTGTTGGCTGACCAGCTTCTTTTCAAGTCTTCCGACAGTATTATAAAGTTCGTTAACTCGGAAGTGGAGTCTTATGCAGTTTATGCAATAAAATAGTGATTGCCCTTTGGTGGCGCCAACACATAATCTATGGAAAGTTTTCCCACAAAGTTTATCACGATCGCCGGCTCTGATTTTCGTGTAATATTACACCCGTCCAGACAATTGACTAGCCTGCTCGATTCCGACGTCACAGCAAATTTTTGATTCGTCAGTTGACTGCTATTGTCTACGCTGTCATTCCGAGTGCTTTCATTGTTGATCGCCATGGTGATAAACAATGGTAGTATTTGATCACGTTATTATGTCGAAACAAAGAATAGAATAATAAAAGAAAATCCTTAGCCTTCTATGAACTAGTCCGAGATTTCGTCTACACCCGCTCAGTTCCCCGTTAGCTGAAAATTCAAATTAGGATAAGGTGGCCTGGCCTAATCAATGCATTAGAACAGCCGTAAAATCTTTAATAAAGATTTCAAGATGGTTCGTTGGTGATCACTATATTACCTTAACAGATAATCAAAAATTTATATCTGATATTCTTCTGGATTTAATTAAATTAATAGCCTTTGTACAGAGCGAATGTAACACGCCCGTATATTCATAGTATACCATGTAAACCAACACCAAAATATTTAATTATACAAATGGGTAAATAATTAAGTTACTAATTGAATAGTACGTAAATCTTCTTGTGCTAATGTTTTCATAAATAATTGAACACAAATAGAACATCCAGGAGATATTGCACAGTGTTTTCAAAACGCTTTTTCTTCCGTTTTTAATAAGTCTGAGAACATTCCTGAACATCAATTATCTTGTATATATCCAATCTTATCTAATGTTTATTTTTCTATTGCGCAGGTCACTAGCATGCTGCAGAAACGTCAAACAAACAAGTTGCGCTCCAACTTTTTTACCAGTTCTTTGCGAGTTGTTTAATATTTCCCTCTTATCAGGTAGCGTGCCTAAGGGTTGGAAGAGGACACACGTCACTCCTATCTTTAGGAAAGGAGTGACTACCGATTTTAACAACTACCGCCCGGTGGTTCTAACATCTGTTGTGGGTAAAATGCTGGAGAGGCTGGTGGTACAAGCACTTCCGCAGCATGCTATTGATAATTGTTTGCTCATTGAGAACCAACATGGATTTTTACCTAAAAAATCATGTACTACGCAACTTGCA
>NW_022710340.1:0-726 GCF_011630105.1 Anneissia japonica | reverse complement strand
GTCTCATCCAAAAGACGGTGCGCTATTGTAACTTGTATTTCAGCCCTCTAGCTGAAACACAAGGAAAGGCAGCGATGGGAATTAAACCGGGGATCTCCACGGTTCAGCGCACACACAGTGGCTACCACCAGATTAGCCGACTGAGCTAAGCTGCTCAGGTAATCAAGTACAAAGTTTGGTGTCACTGTATTTAAATAGCAGATGAAAAATATAATTAAGAGAATCAGATGTAGATCGTTGAAAACAAAAACCAAACTGAAAGTTGGAAAAAACAGTATTAACGGAAAGAGTAAAAAATTTAGCCTGGAAAGGAGCACACGAATATTAAAACAAACATCTTAATAACAAAGTTACGAAGATTGTCAGGACCTGGAGATTTAGAGTTAATAAGATTTTTAAGATGCAGAGATAACGTCAGATGGGGTGATATTTAAAAAGTCATGCAAGAGGTGAGGCACATGAATACAGGATAGAAAAAGGAGAGTTAGGTAAACATTTATTAGCAAATATCAAATCAATCTGCTACGAAATAACACGAGGTGAATTAATGGGTGTACCGTTGTGGGATTTAAAAGTTCGCGAGTAGGACTTACTGTATTGCTGGTTTGTATTGATGTTTTGTACTTTTGACCGCCAGTTACATCGCACGTCCTTCGTAAACGGGGTCTGTGACTTCAAACATCAATATACACCTCATGAGTTATCGAATATCATTCGAAATGAATA
>NW_022710339.1:0-1173 GCF_011630105.1 Anneissia japonica | reverse complement strand
GCCAAGTGAAGCATCTTATTCAAAAATAAAGTACCAGGGAATGAAAATTAAAATCGTATACATTATACCCAAACACCGCAACGCTCGAGTTTCAAACATACAGGTAACTAGCTGCACTGAACTTTCTGAGTAAATTGAGGGCGCATTTGCAAACCATGGCGCTTAGCGAAATTTGATTGGCTAAATCTATGGTAGCCATCTTGGATGGTACACACACACAGTTCTGCGTATTTCGAACATCGAATACATTGCGGTTAGCGCTCTAGTATTCTTATTATTACCTCTATGGTACCATCCAAGATGGCCGTCGTAGTAAAGCGCCACCTTCAGGCTTAGTATACATATTATTACCATAAATAAGCCCTCTGACTGACTATTATTTCATTAATGATAATGAGTAATGGTAATAACAAATTATTAAAGCCCCATTCCCGGCAAAATTTCAGTTTTTAAGAAAAATCTAATTTTTGTATAATGTTATAAAGATTTATAAATATAATACGGAATTGCTAGTTTAACTGAATTTAGACATTCCTAAGAATGAAAAAAATGTAAAATAAGACTGAAATTTGATTTTTTTGTGTTCCACACAAAAAATAAATGCGGATGAATTTTTATTTTGATTTTGCGATAGGTCGTGAGAAGAAATATTGTAGACGCCGAAAACATTAGCCTATCCAACGCTGCTAGGCTAGGCCTAGCCTTACCTCGATTTAGGTTCTGTTATCACACATAAAAACGGCCGACATGATATTTTCCGTTGCTAGTATTGACACTTGTGAAATATAATATTTCATAGGAATTATTTCAAATTTGTTAAAAAACTGATTCTGACTAAGATTGAGAATGAGAGACATATCTCAGCCTAACCGAACGACCGCATTGTGCGAGATGCGAAGTACAAAAACCATAGAGCTATTAAACAACTAGAGTGCTGACAAGATGGCGGAGCAATGCAGAGTTGTGTATGTGTACCATCCATAGAGCTATTAAACAACTAGAGTGCTGACAAGATGGCGGAGCAATGCAGAGTTGTGTATGTGTACCATCCAAGATGGCTGGCGTAGGAAAGCGCCACCTTCAGGCTTAGTATACATATTATTATTACTACCATGAATAAGCCCTCTGACTGAATATTATTTCATTAATGATAATTAGTATTGATAATGACAA
>NW_022710338.1:2724-6451 GCF_011630105.1 Anneissia japonica | reverse complement strand
GACGCAGGTTCTCAAAATCTCAACCTTAAGGTTGGGTGCTTGTCACACGCGCCCTCAGCCAAGGCTTTTGAACACAAAATTTGATGAATACTAGGTGCAACAATATCGAATTCTTTCCGGGGAGATGAGTATGTGTTCCAATGACCGGGGGTAATAATTAGAAGCACATATAGGCCTTGCTTGGTATGACATACTCTATGTTACTGACATATGAGGCTTGTCATCCCAATTCAGTTGGTAAAACCAAGTCTTCTAGGATAAGGACTTAAAATGGAGGTCCATTGTATACATGTGGCTTGTATGCACTTTATAGAACCCATTGCATATTTCGGAAGAGTAGGGGGGTACCCCGATGTTAGGTTCATTTTATCTCCTGTCCTTGTGGAATGATGTGAACATGTAGCCATAGCCCACACCTATATGCAATTCAGCACAACAATGCTACGAGATAAAGGTTATTCTCCTACCTTTACCTATAAAACCAACATACTGTCATTACAAGTAAAACCACCCATCATTTTAAAGCTAATAACGTGGAGAATATGAATATATTAAAAATTCAATTTTTATTTTTCTGGTGACTGATGATGGAAACCCTCATATTATTACTATTAATAATAGCAACAAAATGCATAAAAGAGGATAAAATGTAAAGTCTTTATTTTCAACGAGTTTAGTATCAGTATTGCATTTTCTTACCTGGAAAACAGCGCTCTGGAAATTTAGTTGCATAAAAAAATAATGCTAACACTCCAAGGATATACATTATTATAACTTTAGGTCCAAAAATCTGCAAAAAGAATTTAATAACCAGTATTAACTTTACCACTGAGGCTTGAAACAGATAACCAGCTTTTAAACTTGAGTAGGTGGGGGTTTTCTTTTATGGGAACAGGGCCGGCGGAACGTTTTTCAAAGTGGGGGGCCCCACTTATAAGCAGGCGCGTAACAGGGGTCTTGGGCTGTCTCTTATACACATCTAGATGTGTATAAGAGACAGGATCTCGGGGGAGGGTATCATGGGTCCTGACCTACCTTGTGCAACAAAAAAAGGGGAAAAAGAAAAGATATTTTAATATTAATATAGGGCACACGCGTGTGTTTGAAAATAAATATAAGCATTTTCATCGTGGTTTTATTTATTACAATTCATAGGCCTATTCTTTCACCATCATTACACATTAAGGCCCTTCTTTTAGGTAAAACGATCTATCTTAAATTTTCTTTGGGACTATTATGTTTTTAAATAACTTAGAAGGCAAAGGAGGGCAAGCACAAGCTTTAATTTTTGTTTTTTAAATTCTAATTTCGTCCGAATTGATCAAAACTCCCTGAAATGTGCAATTTTTAGAGGAAATTGGCCTACCTCAACAAAATATGCGATTTAAAATTTTAGATTTTCAGGCACTTTCCCTGGGGAAAGACTTTCCACAGATGGATATTTTCCCCTTGTCCCCAGGTGATTACGCCACTGCGGAGAATACCTGGCGGCTTAGATCAAATGCGCTATAGACACTTTTTGAAGTGGAGAATTTGTTGCAGGCAGGGGTATTGTGATATCTGTTCATTATATCTTCCTTTTTATTCTTGTCTTTATTTTTCTCTTCTCTTTTATTTTTCCTTTCTCTTTCTTTCCCCTTCCCTCCCTCTCCCCTCTTTCTTTTCTCTTCTTACCCAGCTTGGTCAGCCCGGTAAAACCGTCAGTGGGGGGGGGGGGGGAGAGAAACAGTCTGCCCCCCTCCCCTGCCCCGCCTGTTACGCCACTGTATATAAGATGAATGGGAATATGAATCATGCAGATCTGGAATCAAATCTAGGTGGTGGGGTCAACATTCCTCCCCAGGGAAAATTTCGATTTCTAGATGGCGGGAAATGAGCTTTCCCGACTTCTGAGGTGTCTTTTAATTACTTTTATGTTCTTCAAAATTCAAGGTTTTCCACTCTTGAAAATGGTCAGATAATTTTTTTCCCATTGTTGTTACAGTAAATAGGCCTTATGTGTATACACACATAAAAAAAGATTTAGTAAGTTGCATACGTAGTTTTTCCATGAATTGATAAATCCCTAAAAGAAAGGTGGGGGTGGGGAGGTCCTGTGGTTTCTTCCCCAAGAAAATTGTGATTCCTAGGTGGCGGGAAATGAGCTTTCCCCGACTTCTGTGGTGTCTTTTAATGACTTTTAAATTCTTCAAAATTCAAGGTTCCCCCCCTTGAAAATGATTCAATTAATCAATGAACTCCTAAGTTAAAGGGTCTGGGTTCCCCGGAAAAATTTCGATTTCTAGATGGCGGGAAATGAGCTTACCTGACTTTTGAAATGTCTTTTAATTCAAAATTCAAGGTTTTCCCTCTTTAAAAAGGTCCGGTAAATTTTTCTCATTTTTTATTTTATGTGTGTATACATACTGTACATAAACAAATGAGTAGTATTCTTTTTTCCATGAATCGATAAATCCCAAAAAGAAAGGGTGGTCCGGGAAAATTTTAATTCCTAGATGGCGGGAATTGAGGTTTCCCGACATTTGAAGTGTGTTTTAATGAATTTTATGTTCTTAAAAATTCTAATTTTCTAATAGCAACAAAAAAAAAAAAATATCAGCTCACGGGTCCTGAAAAGGTAGGTCTAGAATTCTTTTCTTTTTCCCCTTTTTTTGTTGCACAAGGTAGGTCAGGACCCATGATACCCTCCCCCGAGATCCGCCAATGTGAATTGCGAGAAAATGTAACTCGGTCGGGTACTGGATAAACATTCTCTTTCCCATTCTTCTTTTTTTTGCATTTCCGATCATACAAAATTCTCCAGACATATATTTTTCGCCAAAAAGTGGGGGGAGCTCCCCCGCTTCCGCCACGCATGTGGGAATAGTTTTATTTTTATTATTACTATTAAGTTTAATTAACAACAAACGTATGAGTATTTACATTGAGTACATCCTTCAAAATATTTTCGAAATGAATAAATTAAACACAATAATACAGTACATCAGATTTTATGTATTGTAACATTACCTGAACAATAAGAGAGTCGTAGCCACCTTGTAGAACTACCCAATGAGAGGCTGGTATTATACCGAAAGCTACCACTGCACAGAGGGCTATTAGACGTTTGCTTGACCAATAGGATGTAAGGAAGAGAGGATGAAGTTGAAGCACCAGTGTCACAAGGATCATACAACAAACAACAACCAAGTATACATCACGCCATACCTACAATACAAATAATATTAAAAAATGGTTAATACTATTTGCATTTATTACCTGATACTCAATACTGGGTAGCCAATATGTGTGTGCTAAACCGTGGAGATCTCTTGGTCCCCGGTTTAATTCCCATCGCTGCTCTCCTTGTTTTTACAGCTGGATGGCTGAAATGCAAGATGTTTAAGCTGTTGGTCCCATGTGAATTATAGTAGGGGATTGTCTCCTGGTGTACTGCTCAATTCCCCACCAGACAGACGACCCAAGTAAAAACAAGTTTTAGAAATTATGGTGTGACACTAAAATAACCTATCCTAAAAATTTGAAGAACTGGTGGTGAATTAACTCTCTAATGTAGCTCTGATGGAGTTACCACCAATTATTCCTATGCCCCTTGGTAGTCTTAATGGGACATTCAACTTTTTATTTGCCTGCCACTTTTATCCTAATTGTGCTTTCATCTCCTTATCTTAACTCGCAACTACATTAGCTCGCGTCTAAAGCTAGGCATCCATGCACTGCATTTAAT
>NW_022710338.1:0-2270 GCF_011630105.1 Anneissia japonica | reverse complement strand
AGCGTGGCACCGTCTTGCAGTCTCGGGGAGCGGAGTTGGATTTGTGGTACGACAGCCGTACAACGCAATAGGTGCCCGGCTTTAGAATTAGATAGACACAGGATGACCTTACCTGGAAACACAAAAGGAATATTGCGAAGATTACTTGATCTCTGATAGTACCATTGAATGACGGGATGATAACTATGCTGTCATAGATGGCTATCATCAAGAAAACCAGAAAGCCTACAAGATGAGTCCACACATTAAGGGTCTCATTTGACCAGAAACATAAACTGTAAGAGAGAAATAATTAATTATTATAATGTATCGACACAGGGTAGTGTGATTTATATGAATGCGCGCTGGTGGGTGCGTTAATATTGGCCAAAGAAAACGGTTTCTAGGAACAGTTCTTTCAAAGAATGATTACCACCTGTGGTTTTCAATAGTCATGTAAATTTCTTTTGCAGTATGACAGCAAGTGTGAGTGAAGTCTTGTCCAAAGTACTGTACTGTACATAATACTTATGACAATGCATTCAGCTCTATTCCACCATTACAAACTCAATTTAAGTTATATGAACCCAAACCAAATTTAAATATTCAAAAGAGGGCTTTATGATGCAGTTCAGGTTGTTCATCTTTGGAATTTCTTGCCCAATCACATTGTCACTGCCTCAACAATAAATGAATTTAAATCAGGCATAGCAAGCTTTTGGTTTGGTAGTTCAAGGTAAATTCAATGTCCATCCCTACTAAAATTGGTTTAATGATATAAGGAAAAGGGGCAAACCTTCGAATACATTGTCCTGATGACAGGAAGACCCGGTAGCCACTAGTTATATATGGATTTCCTTTCAGAAAGTATGGAATCTCCGAGTAGCTGTATAAAACTATGCCTTTGCGACTGTATCCTGCGATGTCCATTGACTCCATCGCTGCAGAATGTTGAACTCATTAACCATCACACATCACAATCTACAGGAAAGACACATCATTTATGAATAAATGGAATAAAAAATACAAATACACAGTGGTTAATTAATGGTTAAGATCATGCTGATTTATTTTACTAGTAAATATTATCCATGCTGTTTACCTTCTGCACTAACGCCTGGCGATGCTATCCCCTGTATGTAGTCAGGCCCGTAGGCAGGGGTGGGGGATACAGAGGGTGCGGATGCACCCCACCCCCAAATTTTAAAATGTCCACTTTTTAAATTTATATTTTTTAGAATATTTTATATTTAATTTTTTTAAATGTCTGCGTTTGTTACGGTACCCATTACGATACTGGCACACCTTCTTGTTTTGAGTTTCAGACCCAGTCGTTCACAATTGCGAAATGCTAACGTAACGTATGCATTTCATTTCATTTTTATTTTTTTTGGCGCGCAAGTTGAACTTCTGAATTCCAGTGCTATCAACAATGGTTTCCGTGTGAAAAATAAGATAAGAACCTAGTTCATCAAAATTGCTCTTACAGTACAATGTGCAGTACAACAAAATTGTGTCAGTGTATGTGCACTAAACACAATTGTATAACATTCGGTTAATAGGCAAGTCACAATTCAATGCTGCTATTAATATAAATATTTATTTGTATTAGCTAAGTTATAGGCCGACTATATATAATTAATGAGATTATTCCTTGAGAATTTTTTTAATATACAATGGTATCTCTAGTACATAGTTGTTAACAACTACCGTGCTATATGCAAGAAGTTTAGCTACTAGACGGTAATAAGAGATACTTAACAAAAAAAAGTTTTACGAATGTTTTTTATTCTCTTTTTCATTTTATTGACGCATGGGCAAAGAGTCGATGTGTGCTAAAACGTATTAGTAAATATGTATAGGCATAATTTATAGCAAACTATTCATATCATTGTAAAAACTTCTAAGAAGTAAGTGTTAAAGTGATTTTTTGCTTCCATATCTATCTTGTTCTTGTTTGCACTTAAAATGCATAGATTTGGTGTAGTTGTTCAAAAAACTGAGCCCAGCTGGCTGTATTGTAATACTGTCAAATTATCTTTATTGCAACAAGCCTCTATTAGAAAACATTGATTTTCAGTAAATGTGATACAAGTTTGTTGGAAATTTACAGCTCCCTATGAACAGATAGCCTGGTGTAATTTGTAATGAACATAAAACATTATTTTTTAGGTGTCTGTTTTTTAGAGGAAATTTCAAATAGAATTTATACTATATAGAATTATGGGTTTTAGAAACCGACTAAATAAGGCTACCAGAACACTAATTTGTTGGGCCGACTTGTGTGTGTG
>NW_022710337.1:0-836 GCF_011630105.1 Anneissia japonica | reverse complement strand
CTCCTTATTTGATCTACTATTATATCTAACTATAGAATCCTGCCAAGATATCGTAAAAAATACGAAGAAGGTCGTCCTAAACTATGTGCGATTTTTGGTATTGATACGACTAATATCGTCCTCGTGTAAGTAAAAATAGACTGGATTATTAGCGGCCAAAGATTACGTGTCAAATGTATAAATTGCAAGAATACACATCTTATGACAACGTATATATTTTAAATGATTTCATAGATTTATAAGCTTAAGTTTAATTTGATATACATTTTAATTCAGAATAGGCCTAGTAATATTTCTTATTTCCATCACGTTATAAATCCAGAAGAGCAACACAAACGTTTAGAAGGTTATATCAATTTATTACTTTGATACTCTGTTTGAATGTTTTTAGAATCCAACTGAAAAGACAGAGCCACAGACATTGAAAATGAATTTCTAACTCAACCACAGCGTATTATATACCACCTTGTCCTCTTTATCGTCGTTAGTCTCCTTTGGTCTATGATGGTTTGTCTATATTAATCTTACATAGTCTGCCGAGAGACCTGAATATAGGCCTACTAACGAGGAAGTTCGTCCTAAACTATGTGCGTTTTTGGTATTGATACGACTATTATCGTCCTCGTGGAAGTTGAAATAAACTGGATTAATAGCGGCCAAAGATGACGTCATCGAGGTTTAGCAGAGTGGGAATGCACTTTTTAATTCGCTAAATCCTATGTTAATGCATTGTGCGGAGTCAAAGTTGTTTACTATGTATATTAATAATTTGTGCCAAATGTATAAATAGCAAGAATACACATCTTATGACAACGTATATATTTTAAATGATTCAT
>NW_022710336.1:0-668 GCF_011630105.1 Anneissia japonica | reverse complement strand
CACTGATTATGGGCATTTTTATAGTGACTAGGTAAAAACATGAATTGTGATATATTAAATTTGGGTGCCTTATTTAAACGAGCGTCTGTCAACACCAGAGTTTGCATGTATGATGCTTGATTTAATGTGCTGAAACTTGGCTGACATACAGACCAAGTGCATTCCACACAAAATATCTATCCTGTTTTCAGAGTTAACGAAGGACAAACTATTAAAAATGTTTAATATCTCAATCATTATTCTCAAATGTCAAGTTTATCCATGTCTGCACTACGAGTCATGTGACCTGTATGGAATCAAATAATATCAATTACTTAATTGATTCCTTGGAGAAGGACAATGACCGCTTATTTGACATTCCAGACTGTTTTAAGGATGTAGTAAAGAATTAATTTTAGGTCAATGCCACTGTGTATGTTTATTGATTTATTTATACAGTAATTATAAAATATGCTCATCATCAGTGTTAGGTTTTTTCAGTCGGAAGGTTAGGGGTTCGAGACAAATGCTCGTAACACGATTGGGCAACACACTTTATCTGCATTTGACACTTACCCAGAAGTATAATTAGTTACCTGGTAGGAGGTGAAAGATTTATAATGAAATTTGTAGTGCTGAATTATATGCATAACTAAGCAGCTTCAATACTTTTCTGGATGTGTGCGCTA
>NW_022710335.1:0-675 GCF_011630105.1 Anneissia japonica | reverse complement strand
AAGCTTACCATTCCAGGCCGTGATTGGTTGATAAACACAATGTGGAATCAGGCGATTTGCAATCTAATCAATGACGAACACGCTTTCATAGGAAACCCACCGTAGTGTTAAGAAATACGATAAAAAAACATACTTTTCACATATTTCCTGACAATATTCTCGCAAAAACTCTTCATACTTTAAATTCCCCACGCCTTATCTTCCATATTATTGCAAGATCGGCCTAATCGCATCACAAACGAAGGAAGAGATAGAAAAACAAATGACTTCAAAATTCACTCAGAATCATCATATAAGCCCTCTCTCTCAGAGAGTGGGCTAAAAATAAGTGAGAAAAAAGGAATGACTACATCATTACAACTTTTTAGTATACTCTATAGTCTAGTTTGTAATATTTATTCTACTGCAACTGCTTGTGTCAACATAAGAAACAAACATCATTGGCTCACAATTTTTCTTTATTTAAAATGTAGTTTATCTTTCATTTGCAAAAGACTTTTATAGTAAAAGATGAAGCAATATTCAATAGGATGCTAGCCGCATTTGGAAGCCTTTTTGAGAGGATTTTCAATGGAATTTGTCAGTCTGTAAAGTGCTGTGTTCAAGGTATTTAGAACCATAGATTATATTTTAAACTTTACTTTTATAAGAGCTTCCACAACCGAAAGGAGTTTC
>NW_022710334.1:502-696 GCF_011630105.1 Anneissia japonica | reverse complement strand
AACCAATGACGTCGGCGCATGATGAGTACGCATGACGTCGTACACGGCGCCCCCTTAGTCAGGAATCGATGACGAAATCAGGTACCCATGACGTCAGCGCAGTACACCTTATTTAAGTTACACCGAGGGAAATTAAACCATTCAAATTCGTTTCGTAGAAGATGATCGAGATGTACTCTTGGTACAACGATAAC
>NW_022710334.1:0-423 GCF_011630105.1 Anneissia japonica | reverse complement strand
GCATTCTTTAACGTCGCAGACTATTCGTCGGAACGACCGCAAAAGCTTCGATCGAAAGGTTGCCGACCGTCGCTCAAGATCTGAGAAGTCACCGAGATCCGAAAAGGACGAAGACAAAAGAAACCTGCTGGCAGACATCGATTCCGTTCACAAAGAGGTGAGTAAAGACATATTTTATCTATCTCCCGTCACCCTTTGCGCCTGAGACGATAGCCTAGAGAAACTAACTTATAATTTGTTTAATTACTTTTCCGTTTCCCAGCTGGAAGATGTGAAAAGATCCATACGAAGGTTCAGGACCGATCTGTGCTGGCTGAACGAAACGCTGAACAAAATGGGACTGAAAGATTTGGAACATGACGTCCTGGTTCACCTCGATCGAGCTTGCAAGAGCATCGACGAACGTATCCAACGAGATGTGTT
>NW_022710333.1:0-855 GCF_011630105.1 Anneissia japonica | reverse complement strand
GTTACTTTGAACGGTATGCGATTTTTTTTTTCCGTACGAAACATTTGCATGAAACTTCACTCGGGTCATCTCGGATGGACTCGAGTGAGTACGATACGAGGAACAAGATCAGACACTTCGCAATGTCGTGACGCTCGAGTTTTACTATTACTGTATTGCTCTTTATTTGTTTACCTACGGTAGGCCTATGAAATCTCACGGACTTATGGGATGTACGTGTGTAACTAACTGTGACCTTCTTGGATGTTATTAAATGTTAGTATATTATCTACAATAAAAAAAGCTAGTACCTCCTGTTATAAAGTGTAGATAGGTACAGTAATACCAAAGGCTAGAGAGAAAGAGGCCTAAAAGGCTGAGATATTACCTAGGCCCCTCCTTAAACTAGGCCTAGGGTCATAGGCTGACACCAACATACTGACATTGACTGAATTTTTTTTGGGAAAAAATAGGACAAAATTGAAGCATGAAATAAAAAATAGAGCGCATAAGAGAAATATTATTAAATAAATAATATACCATTCCGGCATTATTGAACTTGTCCAAACTATCATTGTAATGTAATTAATGTTAAATAATAATAATAATAATATAATAATAATAATAATATTCAGCATTAATTACCTTGGCCTAAGCCTTGTAATGAAGAACCTACAGATACCATACTATTTACTAGGCCTATAAATAATAATCGCCCAAGGGGAATATCTTTTGTGTTATTTCCCCTTAACGTCGTTTTTTTTGTTCTCTAATTCCTCCATTGTCCTCCAAGTTCCCCTTAAGGTACAGGTAATAATAATAATAATAATAATAATAATAATAATAATAATAACAATAATAATTTCAGCATTAATT
>NW_022710332.1:0-720 GCF_011630105.1 Anneissia japonica | reverse complement strand
TCATTGATTTTCCTGTCCTTTTTATTATCTCGGACATTTTGAATTTTGAAATTGCATGTTCTGATGTTGTGGATTTTTCTTTTCAATGAAGTTTTCTCATAATTAATGAATTTTAATTGTCTTTATACTTGTAAATATTTAAAATTTTACATAAGAAAACCGTGTTTTAATGACATTGTATTTTAATGTTTGTCAAAGTCCCCTATTGTTCAGTTTACTGTCTCTTGCCATTTAGCTGGAAGGGTTATCCTCGTTTAATATGATAGAAATAAACAAGAGTACTCAGTAGAGAGCATATCTCCGCCCAAAGCAAAGCCCTTTCTATAAAATAAATCTCCCTAATTTACTTCAACACACACTACCACCCCACATTACTTTGCTCCGCTCCTTAGCTCTTCAAAAACACACAGTAACTCGCCCAAACACTTTCTATTTCTGATATTTATCTGTCGATTAGTTTTTGAAATATCTGGTCTGGGACGTTTTCCTTTGAATGGTTCTCATACCCACACCCTACTCCGGATGGTCACAAAAATTTAAAAATGTCTTCATCGAAACATGACAAACTATTCTGGGTAGTATCATTTAGATCCATTGATTTTTAGGTCTGGGACCTTAGCACTTTAAATGACACTCAAATTCAAACCTGAATTTAGATCGTCACCAACACAATTATTTCTTACTTCTTACTTGGTTCAGATAAGTTAACACGTTTTTGAA
>NW_022710331.1:529-2538 GCF_011630105.1 Anneissia japonica | reverse complement strand
CGTCACCCGTCCGCTGTTGTACGCGGTCGGAGTGGACGTCTTCACCATAATCGTCAACTTCCTGTGCCTGATGACGAGAGCGGCGTTCGAGAAGCATCTGTCCAGGTTCAAAGAACCGGCGGTGTGGGAACGCATGCTGCTGCACGTGCTGCCGGTCGCGGCGGCTGTCATGCTGGGTCTTCTGGCTTACAGCATCCCGTACTGCTTCTTGACGACCATGTACGTTGACACGGCCTTCTGCAGCTCGTCGTTCACTCCGACGGTGAACCGCGTCCTTCTCGTCCTCGCCATCGTCGCCGCCGTTTGCCACATGATATACGGGGTATACCACCACTGGCGTTCGACGAGCACCGTCCACGTGGACACGGGCAGGGATGCCATGATGGACGAGGACGATTACGAGTACACGAGGTTGATGGACGCCAACGACGATCGCGGTACGAGAAGAGGGCAGTCTTTCAGACGATGATTGCGATCGGTTGATATTTGGTATTAAAGAGAGATAGAGAGAACTTAGAAAAAAAATAGGAATTGGGAAATGTCGTACAGAAAAAGATTTCTCGGTCCATCGACAAGACACCCGTCGGATCGGTCGAATCGCTCTCGTTTCGTCGACGACAGAGTCAACCGTCCGACGATCGGTGGATACAGGCCGTGCTATCCGAAGCTCAGCGACAAACACCTGAAGGTGTACGTGGTTTCGAACGAACAGAGACCCGAAATTCCTGTGCTCGAGGCAAAGGCCGAAGGTCGGGAGCCAATGTCCCTTCGCGAACTCCGAACGACGGTGCTCGACCGGATGCTGGCCAAGGACTGCATCACCGTCTCCCAGATGGTCGATATGGCGGACAACCGACCGATCGGAGCCGGTTTGGCGGCCACCCTGTTCGAGCTGAAATCGGATCCCGCAAAATACACGCTGTACTCGCTGAGATCCATGCTCAAGATGAACGCGGCCGGTCTGAAAGGCAGGTTGTCGGACGCGGGACACGATCCGAACTCGTTCGACCGGTTCTCCTCCAAATCCTCGTTTTACGCTGTGGAATCGGTGGCGATCGCCTCCACGCCAGTGGCCAGGAAGCACTGGCGGTTGCTAAACGACGGTCTGGTTAAACAAGGCAGATCGTTCGAGTTGGATCGACCGATGAAGCAAATCGCGGTTCTCATGCTCGCCAGGATGGCCGCGGTCAACAAGTTCCACTTCTTCGCGAACCCGCCCAGATCGGTGATCGCGATTCCCGGCAACCTCGTAGCGACGGCGGACTCCGTTCTCGAGTACGAAGGCAAAGGAAACATGCGATTCGACGTCCTGACCAAGACGGTTCTGAAACGCGTCGGAATGAGAGAGGCCGGCGCAGGCCTGCTGAGATATTTTCGCGAGTTCGACTGGACGCAGAGATGCACCCGTCTGGTGGCGGTAAGGAGATCCGCTCGGACGACCAGCCGCCCGAGCGCAGGACTGCGGTCGCTTCCGGTCAGGAAGATTCGAAGTTGATGGTCATGTTTCGTCTGCGCTGCAAGATTCGGAGGTGCAGGCAACGTTTCAAGAACGATTACCATCGCACCAAACACATGGAAGTCGACCACTCCCTTACTAAGGAGGACGTGAAGATCTCGACGGACATGGACTCGGAAGAGAGGAGCAAGCAGTACGAGATCGTCGACGAGCACGCGTGGCTCGCGATGTATCCCTTCCTGGAAGATCGGCAGAAAGGAGAGGTGCACGGGGATTTCGTGAAGCGTTCCACCGAATTCTGCGAGATGCACGCCGAGAACCTGTTCAGGATTAAGATGATAGAGAACGAGCTGGAACTTTGGCGGAAGACGAACCTCGCGGATCAAGCGTGCGCGGATCAGAAGAGGTGGCGAAGCGAGATGCTAGAAGAAGGAAGGGCGATGATCGTCGACGAGGAACGGTTCAGCAACATCGTAGCTCTGTCAACCGCCGTGACCAGAAGGAGGATCGACGAGAACAGGAACGACGCCAACTACCTGACGAACATGAGAAA
>NW_022710331.1:0-404 GCF_011630105.1 Anneissia japonica | reverse complement strand
GCGGAGACGCTTCAGAGCAACGCGAGGAGAGCCGCGGCGCTTTCGTTCCGCCTGCTCAGCCGCCAGCTCGATCCGGACGGCGAGGAAGCCGTGCGAAACGCCAGGAAGCGCGTCGCTGCAATGTACGATGGCTTCGACGATCGTCTCGTCTCGAAGTTCGGGGAACGCGACGATGACGACGAGGAAGTTGAGGGCAAGGACGGTAAAGCGGCGTGCGGAAGTTCGTCGACGGTCGCTTACAGCGTGCCCGTCAGGTGCTTGACGCGACGCCGAAACGGCGGTCGCGACGACGACGATGACGACGACGATCGACGTCCCTCCTCTTCGTCTCTGGTGCTAATGAACCCGACCGACATCCGGGTTCACAGGTTGGACGCGTTCGAAGGCATCAAGGAGATCGTCGA
>NW_022710330.1:0-1222 GCF_011630105.1 Anneissia japonica | reverse complement strand
CGTGTAGTACACGTAGTACGCGTAGTACGTGTAGTACGCGTAGTACGTGTAGTACGCGTAGTACGCGTACTACGCGTAGTAATTATGACACAGTTGAACCGCCATAAAACTCAGCCGAGTCAATCCGAGATCCGTGAAGTTTCATGCAAATGTTTCGTACGGGAAAAAAAATCGCTTCCTGTTCTGCTGTTCACAGTACGGTATGGTCATAGCGGTCAAAGGTCAAAAGTTTCCAATTTAGCAAGAGGGCGCCATTCATGCCTTATTACAGAATTTGCACGCGTAAATCGCGGAGAACGCTATCTTGTGTTTATAAGATCTTTGACTGTAAGGAACAAATTCACGTACTTGGTAACGAACTTATGGCGTAACGCGAACATTCTATCTCAGATCCATGGCAACGACTAGGACGCCCTCTCCCAAAACTGATTACTTTTCTGCAAAGATCTTGTAAACACAAGATAGCGTTCTCCGCGATTTACGCGTGCAAATTCTGGAATAAGGCATGAATGGCGCCCTCTTGCTAAATTGGAAACTTTTGACCCTTGACCGCTCTTACCACACCATACACCGCGACTTTACCTTTTGGGTATCAATCCTGTGAACAGCAGAACAGGAACCATCTCAGATCCATGGCAACAGATAGGACGCCCTCTTCCAAAGCTGATTACTTTTTCTCATAGAGCTATTAAACAACTAGAGTGCTGACAAGATGGCGCAGCAATGCAGAGTTATGTATGTGTACCATCCAAGATGGCCGTCGTAGTAAAGGCATTAGTATACATATTATTACATATTAATAAGTCCTCTGACTGACTATTATTTCATTAATGATAATCAAAGATCTTATAAACACAAGATAGCGTTCTCCGCGATTTACGCATGCAAATTCTGTAATAAGGCATGAATGGCGCCCTCTTGCTAAATTGAAAACTTTTGGCCCTTGACCGCTCTGACCATACCGTACACCGCGCGACTTTACCTTGGGTATCAATCCTGTGAACAGCAGAACAGGAACCATCTCAGATCCATGGCAACAGATAGGACGCCCTCTTCCAAAGCTGATTACTTTTTCTCTTTGGTATAATAGCGCATGAATGGAGCCCTCTTGCTAAATTGGAAACTTTTGAACCTTGACCGACGCTTCTATTTGTTATGCGTAAATCGCGGAGAACGCTATCTTGTGTTTATAAGATCTTTCATGATAATGAGTAATGGTAAT
>NW_022710329.1:0-739 GCF_011630105.1 Anneissia japonica | reverse complement strand
TTTTTTGACAAACAATGACCTCTCGAGGTAAAATTGCTGTCAAGAATATGAATCGCTGCTTCGCAGCAATTATGATGCTAGTATTAGTATTGTTAAAAGTACAATTTTCAAATATATACAACTTACCAGTAGTCTTTGTTATTTGCATGGAAAAAATATCTAAACACACTTGGATTTAAATCTTCTCTCTTTTCACCCTCTTCAGCTGCAATTAATTCTCCTGCATATTCAAGTAAAAATTCATTCTGTGGAATATCTCTAGTAGAAAATACACCACGACCTGGAAAATGTACAAATACAATAAAATGAATTGGGTTTATTAAATTACACATAAAAAAATTGTCCCATCGTGTATGACATTGTCAAAACTTTCTTCTGTGTTGCATTCATTTGATTTTAGTGTTAATTTATGGTTTTTTTATGACAAGGATTCTAATGAAAGTGATAAAATCCACACAGAAAACATTTTCTATATAAAAACTAATTCTTTCCCATTATTCCTATAGTTTATTATATCCTTGGGTCATGTGACCTTGAGCCCACATTAAACATCTGTAAGTTGTTCAATATATTTTTACATTTTGAGGTTTCATCTTGCAAAAGACTAATAAGTCCAATAAATACCAGTAATTAATTGTGATGCTGCTATAATAATGCCCACAAACAATTGCCGGTACACTACAGGGCTTCTCATGTAGGCCTACATTACTTTTCTCCCATAGCAGAAATGGCCAAGCAC
>NW_022710328.1:0-896 GCF_011630105.1 Anneissia japonica | reverse complement strand
TGGTCAGACGCTCACCTGCTGCGCTAAAGAAGGCCTAATCTGTAAGAACGCAGACAATACTGGTTCATGTAGCGACTACAAAGTTCGGTTCTTATGTCCAGGTTAGCCTCATAATAATACTTATTTGGACGTGCATTTTTTTCAAAAGTGGCACACCTTAGTTTACAAAGGTGCGCCCGTAAATAAAATCCTACAGTAGACACATTACAAGCCAAAGTATATAATGTCATAATAGTATAAACAATTACGACTCAAAACAAAACTCCCGCTCGCCATCCCTGAACAATTCTAATGTTAAAACACATCAGTGTTTCCCAAAAAAAAAAAAACAAAAAAAAAAAAAAAAAATACTGAAGAATAACTTTTCCCTCTCTTACCCTTAAAAATCAATTTTTCCTACCTCCCAATAAACAATACACAACTTCAACCAGGAATTTCCCTTAGGCTGGTCCTATGCCCGCGACGATTGGAGCTGTATTGTTTCGATGGGAAAGGTGATTTTGCCGATAGGAGCATACGTTGACATGGCAACGGGTAGCTCAGAAACTCTCGAGGGGTCCAGGAGACGAATCTCCGAAAAATCTGAAAATTTAGGGATTTGAAAAGCATACTTTTCTCGATTTTAGAGAATTCTGTATAATTTACATTTTTTCCTCTCCCCGACGAATTTTGCTTTTTTTTCTCTCTGATTTGTGAATGGGGGGAAATCTCCATGACAGAGGGCAGAGGAACTACTGGTGCCACCACTGATATACAGTATGGTACAACAATAATACAATGTACTGTGTAAACTGTCCAAATCAACATCAGACTGATACTTAGTCGTCTTTTCTCTTTTCACAGATTTGTAATATGAATGCTGTTACGCAATATCTGGAAGTTTGAAAACATGGACA
>NW_022710327.1:0-989 GCF_011630105.1 Anneissia japonica | reverse complement strand
ATAATCAATTTTTTAATAGTTTGCTCATTTTGAAGTAACATAAAAATTTGAACATAGAAATAATTTTACAGCAAAAAAATAATATAAACACATCCAGTCGCTGGAAGTGTTTCTATTATTTTTATCATTATCCAGTATAAATTCAATTGGTACACATTTATGCTCCTCTTAATAACTAGTGTGTTACTGCAAAATGAGCTAAAGTTAATTTCAAAATATTATTTTATGAAATTTTGTCATTTTCAGGGGACAATACATGTTTTACTCCAAATTTTAAATAATTTTACTTCACTTTTTATGTTGAATAAAAGAATTGAATGTTGGCGGACACCCCAATT
Organism: Anneissia japonica; assembly: GCF_011630105.1. NCBI lineage: Eukaryota > Metazoa > Echinodermata > Crinoidea > Comatulida > Comatulidae > Anneissia > Anneissia japonica. The sequence goes on along the minus strand of NW_022710327.1, from coordinate 651 downwards.
ATTTTTCATGGACCTCTATTGGGTCCAAGGGTGGATCCAGGATTTAAAAGAGGTGGGTTCAGTATGTTTCCAAAAAACCTCAAAACAAAATGAAAGTGGTCCTCCCCGCAAAAATTTTAATCCTAGGCTAAGCCTAGATGGACGGAAATGAGCTTTTTTTTTAATGACCTTAATATTCAAGGTTTTCCCCTCTTGAAAAAAGGTCAGGAAATTTTATCTCATTCTTTAGGCCTAGGCCTATCATAGAGGAAAAAAATCAAAGACAGGCAAAACTTTTGGCACCCATTCATCAGTTCTTGATGCTGGGAGTAATGATGAAGTGTCCTCTCCATTTGAAATATGTATGCTATACGCCTAGGCAATTGTAGAAGATCCAAGTTTGCCTAGTACTTGGATTATGCCTCTCAACTTTGTCCAGTATTATCTAGAGGAAGAGCAGTGGCTAATACATCTAGGACTGGAATCAGTTGCAGAAGCCGCTGATGCGACGTGTCTATGACAACATCAGAACACCTATTAGGGCTTCATTCCACTCGTCCGTAACCCTGGACAGGGGCCCACAGGTACTGTCAGCCGGAGCCAGCTAAGCCCAGGACTCGTGTCAGGCAGAGTCGTCACGCCCTGAAGTAGTGAACAAAGTCACTACTCACT
>NW_022710326.1:0-1101 GCF_011630105.1 Anneissia japonica | reverse complement strand
AGGATACGGGTAAAACCCGTACCTTACATACTCCACAGCTTTGTCTGTTGTCGTCCTCGGCAACATTATCAAAATCCAATTATACGAAACAGTCATAAAAATAATGAGAAAAAAAAATGAAGAAAAAAATAAAATTCTGCTCTCACACACTCCACAGCTTTGTCTGTTGTCGTCCTCGGCAACATCAATAACATCAGAGTTTCTTTAATTGTTTTCAAATTGTCCTGCTAACATTTGTGCGAATAAAAGCTGTGTCTTGCTAAACTCTGCCAAAATTGCATTATTCATTGAAATTTGTTGATTACTGGAGTTAGGAAGGGTTTGTTTTTCGACTTTTGCTTTGATTCGTGATGAACGCCTAAGCACCAAGTCTTCTGTTTCGTTATCAGACAGATTGTTGACACTAACATCGTTATCCTTAGCAATGCTGCCTTGTAAATCTGAACGTGGTCTATGAATAACTTCTTTATTTCGAATTAATTGCCCTTCATTATCTTTATTTACAATTCGACTAACAGGAATAATTGGCTCTATATTATTCTGCTGTTGGGCAGGAACAGGATGTTGTGTGTCTGTGCAAACAGGTTGTGCCTCAGTATTTTGTGGTTCCATCGGATCACGTTCTCCTACATCAACTGGTTGCTCTGTAATCATAGGTTCTACAGCCTGTGGTTCAATAGAAGCATTTGTCTTGTTACTTTGAGGATATAATAATACCTCATATGGTCCGCCTGAATCTACATCCGTGGAGGTAATTTGTTCGTCTATTTCAGGTGATACATTATGCATGTCGTCTTCACATTGGGGAGGTTCCGTGTTTGGTTTCTCTAACTGACTTTTATTTCCAAGGTCTCTAGCTAGTTCTCTCGAGTCTAATAATTCTTTCCTGTGAACTGTTTTAGTTGGTCCTCTCTCCGTCAATGGTTGTATAGTGTATACATTGCCATCCGGATTAGGTCGGTCGGTCACAACATAGGGTGTAGGTAACCAGTAGTCTTGGATTTTATTGCGGCCTAAGGGATGATTTTTAAGAAACACTCTCGCACCAACCTGGAGATCTGTGTCATCTGCTGTGCGGTCATTTCTGTCTCTTCTTGCAAG
>NW_022710325.1:0-1826 GCF_011630105.1 Anneissia japonica | reverse complement strand
CATAAATATATATAACATAAATCAAGGTAGCCGTTAACACTGTTAAATCATATATAAATCATCAAAGAAAGGTAAATACAGTTTTCGAATAAAGGACTTAATAAATACATCGTGTAGCATAGCTCTCAACGAATGTAGTCCTGTAAAATAAATGAATAAAGAAATTGTGTAATAAAATGCCTCTGGCGGGATTCGAACCTGCGAGGTCGCAGAGTACAATAATTTTGCAACACACAGAAGGTTCATCAATTAACATGAACACAAGAGTGAAGATAGATGCAAATATAGAGAAAAGTGTTTACTGTTTGTAGACCTAGGGCCCGTTCGAGCGAAAAAATATCCGTGCGATTTAACAGTTAATTCACCGGTACACACTTTCTAAAACCGCTCGGACACTAGTCTAATTACCTTTCCATCTGGATTATCCGCGACAATTTTGACCACCAAATTGCTGGGTAGAATACCGTGTATGGAATGACCATGGAGCCGGAGGCGATGATAAATCAACCTTAATTGTTTTTCCAAAAGTTTTGCCCACAACCTAGCGCCAAATTCAATAGGTTTAACGGCCCAGGCGTTGTTGCAGCTCTCCTTCGCCTCCTCACAAATGCACGACGAAGTCTAAATTTAGTAGCATATAGCTAAGCTACGGGATTGATTTGTAGATTTACCATTATTCGGAGAAATAAACTTGAATAAACTAGCCTACGTACAGATTTTAAAGCAGCCATTATAAATTATTGAGCTACATTATCGTTCCACCGTCCCGCGCTGTGTGTACGTGAGCCGGTTATAGCAGCAGTAGCAAGTAAACAAAGAATGGGTTGTTGACCATGGGATAAGTTGAAATTTACTAACATGTAAACAGTGGGAGGCTATACTGGGTCAAAAAAAGGGTGATATTTCAAATACCAAATGTACAGGTCTTACATGAGGCGTCTTCTTGTCCTGAACATTTTGGCACCTTTTAACAGAAATTTGGTTGAAAAATGGGACGGTGAGGGCCAACAAACAAAATTGAGGGGGGAGGGGGAAAAAATGACACCATGTTTTTGAGGTCAAGAAACTGATTAGTGGTGTCAGAAATACTTAAAAATGTAAATATAGCGGTTACATTTTATATTTTATGTTTTGTTTTTTTTGGGCGTTACGGTAGGAGTACAAGTTACGTATTGTACGAAAAAAATATGCACAGTTTTTCCTTTTTTTTTTTCCAATCAATAATCATTTTAGCAATGTCTATTTTCATTCTGCTTGTACTTTTCAAATCATAAAACATTTTAATGAGCATTGTAGTGCTACATGTATCTTAGTTTTGATGATGTCTAATATGCGTACAGTATCAACAACCATTAGACATGCTGTGTAGAGTACAATCATCTTGCAACACACAGAACGTTCATCAATAAGACCAATTTCAGGGGTATTTGCTTATCTACTGAACATCAAGGGTAACCCTCCCACCCAGTCTGTGCACTTATTTCAATGGTGTCCTTCAGGTGGTGATTGGTTAGTCCAGCAAGAGACCAACCTCAGTATTTTCCAAACAAGCGCATTCTTTACCATGCACATTGGACAGGGTTTAAACAACTCTTCTGAGAGGCACATTTCAGTCCTCTAGCTGGAACACAAGGAGAGCAGCAGAGCAGATTATACAAATACGTTACATAAACACTAACAATCAATTTGTCTCCATATTTCTGCGCCTGCTACTTTTCAGATTCAGCCTCCTACTTTCAAAACTTTTTAAATCCCTGCATCCGGTCATTATTTAAATATATTTTAAATGTTGTTATTAAATTTGTATTTTATTTAAAATCGTTACA
>NW_022710324.1:0-965 GCF_011630105.1 Anneissia japonica | reverse complement strand
ACGTTTTTGGGAAATATTCAATTGAGTAGGCTATATATTTAATAGAGTAAATAATTTAGTGTTATAGAAATTTTCTGACATGGGGGTCCATCAAGTCTGACATGGGGGTTTGAATCATAGGGCCACTTAGGCACATTGTGGACTGCCCTAGAGTAAACCTCTTTGGGAAAAGAGATTTTATAGGTTAATATGATGGTGAAAATTGCTTTTCAAGGAATGGGGAGAGAGTCCCTCCCACTAATTTGAGGCATGTCGTGGCAAAATGGTTAAGTTGTCGCACAGGCCAGTATTGAGTAAATGAGCTATCAAATATGGGAGCTCAAAAAATTGCCTAAAAATCCAAATTTGTTTTTCATTATAGATCAAAAGTTTAATGTCTTATTAATCATGTACCAAAGTATTAGTTCTGGAAGTGGTCAACAAATTGTTTATTTAATGATATTTTGATAGCTCATTCTATTAAACAATGTATACACAAATAACTTTGAAAGGCAATTACTCAAAGTCATGTTTATCTTGACTCTAAGAGTACTGTACTTTCACTTTCCAATAACTTAGGCTTGAAATGTCCAATTTCAATGAATGACCCCTCATTTTAAAGATCACATACTCAGGTATATGAAAATACCAACAATTTGAATTTCAATTTTTGCTACAACTTGGCCATTTTGCCACAACCTGCCTCATTTTTTCAAAATTATAAAGAAAAATTGAAAATCTATTGAAATCTCAGACTGCTATTTCCTAACATAATCATGAATTGTCTTACTTCAGCCCCAATCATGGTATTGCTGAGGTAGTCTAAACCCTTCATCTGTGAAAGTCCCTCCCTGAGCTATTTCAAATTCATGGATCCACCACTATATACCACAATACTATAAACTACATTCTCAACAACTTAAGTGGAATCAAATTACAGAGTGCATATTTTTCTGTTAAATTTAGCCAACTTTTTTTTTAAAGAA
>NW_022710323.1:0-777 GCF_011630105.1 Anneissia japonica | reverse complement strand
GTCACCATAATGAAAATCATTCCCATCAACTACAAGGAACACGAACAAACATTACAATATTTATTTTTAGATTGTCCTTCCCTGAAACGCAACCAGAACTGGGTGCGGTTCAGGGAAGGACGCTTTTTAGGACATTACAGTTTTGGATACCCGAAAATGTTAATCATACTTCAAAATTTGTTATCTCAAATTGACGTCCCGATTTCCGATGTCAAAAACACCAAAAAATAGGGACGTCCCTATTTTTAGAATTAAAAAAAAAAAATTAATTGCAAGAAGTATCCATTACTTGCCAGTGTGATGAAGGGAATATTAGTCCGTGGTTCCCCGGGTATAATCCCATCCCCATGAACGCGAAACTGTCCCGATTTTTTTTGGGGGGGGGGGAGGAATTATACCCGCGGGATTCCCTAGGCCTAATGTATGAACAGACGGAAATGATGATCGTTTTGCAAGGTGGTTTTCACCTACGATTTAATAGCCTATCAAAACAATATTCGGGCGAAGAAATCAGTCTTGCATGATGTAACAAGTTATTTTTAGCAGCAAATCTCTGTGGAAACAGGCGAGTCTTCACGCTGTGAATTAACGATCCGATCAGCCCACTGGGCAGGTCTTTTCAGGGACGGACCGCGGTGTTGCAGTTTAGCGAGCTGCTTATTTTTAGCGACAGTAAACAACAAAATAATTTACAAGAATGGGCTTTGTGTTTATTTATGGCGACCAATGTCAGTTTTAAGCAATTTTAAGAGTTTCAAGTCGGCAGAATTCGGAGAC
>NW_022710322.1:0-1467 GCF_011630105.1 Anneissia japonica | reverse complement strand
CTCGCCAATTTAACATATAATTGAACATATAAATGATTACTAGAATGTATGAGGTTCCAATAACTACTAGAACTATAGAGCCCATAGTTAGACATAGGCCTCTAACCTAGGCATAGCCTAGACTCGATTTTATTACAGAGGTTCAACCTAAGCACGCCTAGGCTAGGCTTCCCCCAACCCCACCCCCACTCCCTCTCTTCCTAGTCCAAGACTGGCTTAAATACTACATTATTTACTAGATTTACTGCTCAGTGTAGCTAACTGGTTATTTGTATTAATGTTATCAGTTGAAAACTAGCCTTGGAAAAGGAATAAAAAGAAAGGTCCAGGGAGAGAATTTTACAGATTGACTACCTAAGCCCCACCATGGTAACTTTGAAAATATTGATAATTTATTAATAAATTTTAATCATACAGGTAATTGAATGTGTCATCTGCTCTGATATTTTGAATTACTTCTTCTAGGCCTATAACATTTTAAATAGTATTTAGATATTTACTTTGATAATAATAATAATAATAATAATAATAATTAATAATCATATTTTTAAAAAAAAACTGTAAATCAGATATTGATCATTTTAGGGATGTTCTTGTTTGCTTGCTCACTCCCTGGTGGGGACCTTCCTGGTCCCCACCTAAAGTTTACAAAATAAACGAAATGGAGAAAAAAAGGAAAATTATACAAGGATAAAAGGATACAATAGTGTTAATAATAATAATATTAGTAATAATAAAAGTATTATTATTATTATTAATATTATTAATAATAATAATAATAATAATAATATTCCATCCATTTGTCCATCCATTTACTCACTCATTCTCTCACTCATTTACACTCACTCATTTTTTTTACTCATTCATTCATTATTTCATTTATTCACCCACTCATTGAATCACTTATTCATTCATCCATTTATTTATTTATGCATTCATTCATTCATTTAATCATTCATTCATTCATACATTCATTCACCCACTCACTCAATCACTTATATCATTCATCCATTCATTTATTCATGCATTTATTCATTTATTTACTCACTCATTAATTAATTAATTCATTCATTCATTCATTCATTCATTTATTCATTCATTTTCATTTATTCATTTGATTTTATTTATTCATTTATTCATTCATTTTCAATCATTCATTTTTATTCATTCATATTATTAATTATGGTTATAAAACAAATGTGTACTTTTTAGATTGGAACTAAAAAATTTTTTTTTAAACAGTGGCGGATTCAAAGGGGGCCCAGCTGGCCTGGTCCCCACCTAAAGTTTTCAAAATTAAAAAAAATGGAGAAAAAAGGGAAATTATACGAGGATAAAAGGATACAATAATAATAATTATAATTATTATTATTAATAATAATAATAATATTCTATCCATTCGTTCATCCATTTACTCACTCATTCTCTCACTCATTTACTCTCTCTAATTTTTTCACTCATTCCTTC
>NW_022710321.1:0-2081 GCF_011630105.1 Anneissia japonica | reverse complement strand
AAGCGGAAGCATAGCTGGGCCCGGAGAGAGAAAAGGATACCTTGTGTAAAAAAGAAAAATTAAATTAAATTAAATTAGAGGATTACTGCAGTATCAACTCTGTTTGTTATGCAATGTTTTTTTAAGTGCTGTATTTCAAAAGAACTTGAAAATACAACAAAATTCTATCAAATAAGAATTTTACAAAAACATTTCTTACCACTCTTTAGATTTTTTAGATTTTTGGACGGAGTCAAATTCTTTTGGTTTCCAAGGATCATCAATAGTTCCCTTTCCAGCAGACCAGTCTTGGAACATTCAAGAAGACAAAGTGTGGCCACAACTACTTGTCCTCCATTTTCTTCTTCAAATCGACTAAGAACGCTTTCCAAAAGGCTGGAATATGGAAAATATAAACAGCTTAAATTGATCATCTTGTAATGTACTAGTGATGGAAAAACTGAAAAATTTTACAAGCTCAAATCATACAGTGCAAACACGGCATCTGTATTCTAGATTCAGAATTTCAGTTTTATTTGTCCAATATTGAAATAGCAGTGAGTACACTTTCAAGTCATTTAAAGTTTATAAAAAAAAATAACATTCATACAATTATCATTATCATTTATTATATAAATATGGTTATCTTTTATTCATAAATTAAAAACATGGTACAATTATTCTAATTAAACAATAATCAGAATCAGAATCACATCATACAGCATATTCATTTATACAGTACAAACATTATCAATATTTTTAAATTATTATGTTAATAATACAGTAACCTTATTTTTAATTCATTCAAAGTACATATTAATTAAACATTAATCTGTACAGAGGCATACCATATAATTTCATTCTTAAATAATAAAGTACAAATACAGTATCATTAGTTTTCATTCATACAGGACACATACGGTATTATTATTCTATATCATACAGTACACATACAGTATCATTATTTTTCATTCACACAGTAAACATACAGTATCAATATTTCTCATTCATGCAGTACACATACAATATTATTATTCCTCATTTTTTTTCAAAATGGTATATTTATTCAAAATTCTAAATTCTAAATTCTAAATTCAAATTAAGACATAAAATATAGCAGCCAAAAGGCTGAATTGCGAATTATGTTAACAATTAAAACCGTTAAAAAAATCAAACAGCAAAGATAAAAAAACAAGTACATCAAAAAAGAGAAAAATATTGTATAAGGATCAATATTCTGTCCAATTCGTCATTATTATAATTATTGTTATTATTATTACTATTAATTTATTTAGTTATGAATACTAATATAAAAAAGATCAAAAAACAAAAAAAAAGAATTGCACAAAGATCGAAATTTGTCATTATTATTATAATTATTATAATTGTCATTATTATTATAGTTAAGAAAAATAATACAAATCAAAAAGGACATCATAACAAAAACATCAAAAAAAGATTGCACCAAGGTCAAAACATAATCATTATCGTTACAATTAAGAATATTATAATCAATATTATTGTCATTATTATTTATTATCCTTATTATTATAACTGTAATTAAGGATTGTCATTAAAAATATCAAGAAACATAACAAATGAGAAAATCACAAACATCAGAGAAAAATTACAATATAGAAAAATACATAGAATAAATTGCACTGGGACCAACAAGGAAGGCAAGGGGGAGAGGGAATCACTGAACCGCAAAAAGGGCAATAGCATGCACCAAACCCCCAGGGGGAGAAGATAGTTATTAATTATTAATCATTGGAGTTAATTAAGTTAACAAGGTATGGTAATGGGCTGTTTTGATATCTTTTCGTTCTACAACGAGGTATAGTAAATTTAGTATTGCACCTAGTATTATAGGAGTTGACCCTTGGGGGAGCGAGCAAGTCATGAAGTTTAGAATACGGATGAACAAGGGTTTTTGCAAAGGAAACGCATAGGTTATGTCGTCTATCAGACAATTTGTCCAATTGGAATTGGGGTAGTGCGTCGTCATACGACAAAAAATTAATACCCAGAATAATCCTACATGCCCTCTTTTGGACTCGCTCGATGCGGGAATCCCAAAGTTGTGTAAGTCCACAATTCCA
>NW_022710320.1:0-912 GCF_011630105.1 Anneissia japonica | reverse complement strand
GGAAAACAAATGAATTGGCAAGTCTCAAAATTTCAGGTTTTCAGTTCACATAGATATCTATATCAGGGAGACAGTGGTCAAAAAAAATTTAAAAATCTATGACCCTGGTGTAATGCATTTATTGAGTTGGCATAGAATGACTCAACTCTTAAAAACTTTCGTGATTTCCGATTATGTTCTTGTGTAGTTTTCAACATAGTATTTAACCATGAAGGAGCTGAGTACCAAACCTTAAATTTGGTTTATAGGTAGATCTAATATATCTGATTAACTGGGGTGAATTTAAGAAAAGATTTTAACTTTCCACAAAACGATCCGTTGTTGAGAATCATAGGCATTTTTCAATTTTATAGATCTGGTCCCAACTTTGAATATATGCCATTCAATTTTAATTGATTTGATCAGCCTGCGCTTGCATGTGGCTAGAGACAACTACACTTAAATAATACATCTGTAATATGAGGGGTATATACCCATTCAAATGGACGCAGGGTGACCTTGAAAATCACAAAAAAAATTTGCATCGTTAAACAAAGCGGCTACTTTGAGTGCATATAACTTCAAAAGCGAAGGGATAACTGTTAATCTAATGCGATATTTGTGAAATATGGCAAAAAATATGTTAGAATACCAAGGTTGACCCTGATAGCTATTACCAATCTCGAGTTATAAGCTTCCAAAGTTGAGGTAAATTGCGTTTGCACATCTTGAAGAACCACGCCCCTTTTTTGAGTAGTAATATCTCGGAAACCATATATCCTATAAGGCTAATTTTTTTTTGTTGGTTTAGCATATAGTGGATCATTTTTATGGAGTTTCATGAAAATCTGAGACAGTCATACAGGAATTTTTTTTTAATCTGTTTGATTTGACATGGAATGACCCTACAATATGGCAAAGGTCAGAATGTAC
>NW_022710319.1:0-898 GCF_011630105.1 Anneissia japonica | reverse complement strand
TTGTATATTACGTAAATATTGCTATACAGGCAAATGTGTGCGTGTTTTGGTTGAATAGTAAATTTAACATATTGCATTATAATATTGGACTAATTAACTATATTGAATGGAAGGAGACATTATTTTCTCTTGTTTTGTATTATACATTCTTAACTTAATATGGTAATTCTATTAGAAAGTATAATACATACTCCAAGTATTGAAATACACGCCATCGTGTTGGGATTCAATATTTCGACATTAATTATGTCATCATATTTCGACATTAATTATGTCATCATCGATGATGACATAATTAATGTCGAAATATTGAATCCCAACACGATGGCGTGTATTTCAATACTTGGAGTATGTATTATACTTTCTTATCTGAGATTAACCAGTGGACCTTTCGGTAATTCTATTAGGTCTTTGCAAATCTGTATCGATACCCACTGAGGGTGAGGCTCCATCAAATTTTATATAGTTCTTACAGATAACGAACTTGATGAACTAATCTCGGAATCTGTACTTTAATTTCCAGTGATCACATATTGCGGAAAAAATGGTAGCGTGCTATGTGGAATCCCTTGGATTTAGAGTACCCTAGACTAGAATACGGGAAGTTAGGAATTCAAAGATGAAAGACACATTGAGGCGTAGGGACTGTTCAAGGCCCGAATGCACTTTGGCACACGGGCGACAACCATGAACTTACTGGGTAAAATATTAGTAATTGAATTAAATCAATTACAAAATTTAAAGATGACAGTGTTGCAAATCGTCATTGATTTGTAAACAAATAGGGCTTATTATGGTGATTGATATTGTTTGTAACCGATAGTTGAGCTGCAGTATGTAACCTACATAAACTAATAATCCTTATACACATACATAGATAATGTAATACATACATGTA
>NW_022710318.1:0-969 GCF_011630105.1 Anneissia japonica | reverse complement strand
CACGAACAAAGTTGGGCAAAGTGTAATATTTCTAAATTCCATAATTCAATTCAATATTTTAATTCGCATTGTACTGTTTGTCAAGAAGCATGGCCATTAAAATCACGACCTAAATCTGAAAACAAATATGTATGTATACGCTGTAGTAGGGATAAGACAGTTCCTAAAAAGTTTTCAAAAGAAAATTTTATGATCCCTTCTGCTGTTCCACCTCAGTTATAAGGGTTAACTCAAACAGAAGAGATGCTTATTGCTCGTGCTCTACCGATAATGTGAGTGTATATCAAACCTGGTGGTCAAAGGGGTTATTATGGACACTGTATCAATCGAATACAGATCGTTTCGGTCACGCTCTATTTCTAACAAATATATGGAGCGCCGAAGCAGTTGCGAAAGCACATCAGGGTTATTTACTAGGCCTAGTTATTTTCGTTTTGTTATGTTTTCATTAACAACATATTATTACTTATCAAAATCAAACTTTTTATCATATTGTTGTGTTTTTATTAACAACATACTTTTACAATTTGTGGCATTTTCATATACAGTACTATGTTTTGCTTGTAGGCCTACATGCAGTGTATTCAGTTAATTTATATATATATATATATATATAATATATGTGTATATATATGTATATATATATATATATATATATGTACTATATTTTGCATATATAATATATATGTGTATAGTTATATATGCCTAGTTATTTATGTGCCTAGTTATTTTCGTTTTGTTTTGTTTTCATTAACAACATCTTTTACAATTTGTGGCATTTTCATATACAGTACTATGTTTTTCTTGTAGGCCTACATGCAATGTATACAGTTAGTTTATGAAGATATGCCAGTATTATAAGTTTAGAAATATAATAATATATATATATAATATATATATATATATATGTGTATATATATGTATGTTTATATGTGTGTATATATATATATGTACTATATTTTGCTTGTA
>NW_022710317.1:0-1270 GCF_011630105.1 Anneissia japonica | reverse complement strand
ACATGTAAGGGCAAGCGTATATTGAGCTGGTTTGATGACGATATAAAAAAAATGGACACCTTGTCGTTTACAGTTGAAATATAATTTTCCAACTACAGTACTACTAAGTGTAGTGGAAAATAATTACTTTCTTCACACAAATAAATTCACCTTATAGTGGAAAACCGCATTAATACTCACCGATTTCTAAATCTGAAAAGTTGATATACTCTAATAACTATAATTCGCCTCTTTGCCTTAGAGAGAAGCTGTAAATAAAAAGAACAATAATAATAATTATTATAATAAGGCTTTATATAAGGCATTGTGCCTTCCAAGAGCAAAGTTTTACACCTTGTTAAAATTATTAAAATGCCCAATAAAAATCATCTGGGATAAAAAAAATTACAGGGTCAAGTTGTTTTTGAAATCTTCACACTACACCAATAGTAATGACGTCATCTTCTTGTTTGGGATTAGAACAAATGACTTCACTTTACAACAAATGATTAACGGTCTGCATCTACCTTGGTTTGTTTGAGTTTACATTGGATCGGTTTACTTCACTGTGGTTTATATGAGTTCCAGTGGATCATTTCATTCTATGTACGACTGCTAAAGTTTTGATTGAATGGCATGGCCTTTTATATCAGATTGGTTTTAAAAACGTATGTTCGAATCATGCGTATGTTTTGAGTTTAGACTGAGTGGTTTAGCCTTTACATAAATGATTTGGTTTCTGTTTGGATAATTTTGTGTTCCATTGCAAATGATTTGTGTTTGAATGATTTGGACAACATACGCTTGGGGTATGGGATGAATGATTTCGTTTTTGAATGAATGGTTTGGTTTTTGAATGATTTGGTTTTGTATGAATTTGCTTCCTTACATTTGACTTTGTATTGAAAGGTTTGAGTTTAGCTTGGAGGGGAATTGGCTACATATTTTTGGCGGATTTCGTTTTCCATTGCTATTCTTACTCTGCTGTCATCGCTGCCTATGCTGCCGGTGCCATCGTTGCTGCCGGCACCATTACTGCTTCCAGCATCGCTGCCCACCAATTTTTAGGTTACGGTACTCAACTGAACCAGGTTACAGTACTCAACTGAACTGTAGATATATAGGCCTACAGTATTCTGAAAACTTCAATTAAAACACAAAATATAATGTTCCGCTAAGCCAGGCCCCTTGAATATTGTTGCCATGTATAAGCTACAACACAAAAGCTTAAAAATACCGTAATATACACAGAATTCCCTGGATTTCACACAAACGATCCCCGCCACCCGAC
>NW_022710316.1:0-577 GCF_011630105.1 Anneissia japonica | reverse complement strand
CCTTTTGACAATGTGTCTGCATGTTCCCTGTATGTGTACTAAAGTACACACTTCATTCTTACAGCATTTTTGCATTCATATTCCTTTTTTAAAATTATTGTATTTATTTTACTTTCAAATTGTAATAAAGGATTAAAAGTGGGGAAAATTTAAACTTGATGCATTGTTATGATATGCATGGATGTACATTTGTTTTGTATACTCCGGTTGACACATGTTGGGACACATTTTATTAAATAGAAATTGAAATTTAATACTGTAATATGAAAAATTCATATTTATTTCTCAAATATTCTGAGAGCTTATACAATATATAACTCTATATTTATGTACTGTACACGTTTTATACATCTTAATAAAAGCTTCTTGTGCTCTAGTGAGTCTGTTACTTTTTAAATTTTCTATATAATACTTAATAAATAAATACAGTGAAGCGTTTCGCAGTCCTTTGTCATTGTGTGATTATTCTCATGGTTCTAAAGTTCTCAAGGGTTACACAGTTACATTATACAGTATTTTTTTAACTTTTGTACATCATACATAATAAATAAAAATAGATAATGCTTTACATACTCAT
>NW_022710315.1:0-2401 GCF_011630105.1 Anneissia japonica | reverse complement strand
ATAACACATGAAGGGAAATTACATTTAACAGGTGGCACAGCATGCGCTGACCAGCAGTGCAATACTGCCCTGCTCTGAGAAAAGGCATTAAGTACATTTTTTTCAAAATTGAGATTTTTAGCTTATGTGACTCCTGAATGTCTAATCTATCACCCTATTTTATCTAAATTCCAAAAATATGTCTGGAAATATGAAATTTTATTTTAAAATTGGGCATTATCTGCAAATTTCACTATAAATACTCTGAGAAAAGGCATTATGTGCGCGAAGCCTTACATACATGCATTGAATGCTTGACTTCACTCAAGACAGATAGTAAGTAACCAATCAGATGCTAGTATAACGAATATCTGATTAATTAGATTGGAATAATTAACAGATAATGCCTAGTTAGTAACTACTTTATTTCAAAGAATACTATAAGAAAGTGCATTATCTGCTATATATTTTACGACGTTTATTTATAATTCTGTGATTAATGCGATACTTTTGCCGAAATGATGCAAGTTACAGCACAATACCTTTTTAGAAGTCTTTTGGAAGAGTAAGTACAATATTGTATTTTATTATGTTTCATACCTATTAAGTAGTAAATTTAGATTATTATTATTATTATTTAGTAGTATTATTTTTTGTTTTATCGACATTGTATGTTTTGTATTGTGTTTGTTATTATTATTATTATTATTATTATTATTATTATTATTATTATTATTATTATTATTATTATCATTATTATTACTTTTTAAGGCAACCAAGTGGTAAACCAAGATGGACAGAAACAATTTCGCCATCGAGATCGTGCTCCACTTCGAGGAAGGGACATTGAGTAATGCAATTTTGAAAGAAAAAGTGTAAATAACTATATAAAAAAATAAATAAATAAAAATGTAAAAGTCGGAGCATTGTAAATAAAACTTTTAAAATTATTTGTACTCATTTGTATAACCTATGTTGTATTGTATCATTATCATTGTAAAAATAATAGTTGCAATGTATATTATAACTTAATAAATATATATTTATTAATTTTATATTAAAAATTAGCACACCATTTTTATACATATTTTTCTACAAGTTATTGTTAATTAACAAGTTATTATCAATAAACTTTGAAATTGAAATTATAATGCTTTGTCTATTTTATTATCAGTCGATAACGATTTAATTATTATGATATTCTAATTATCAATTGATAATAGTGATTATGATGATGATGATGATGTGGATGATGATGTGGATGATAATGATTAAGAGGACGAAGAGATTTAGGACATTCTAGTTACCGAACATTAAATAAAATAAGTTAAAAATATTTTCACTCTATCTTACCTCACCCCCCTCCCCCGACAACACCGGCTCCTTCCCCCTCCCCTAATTGCATTTTCCTCATTTACACAATTATTAAATTTATCATTTTATAATGTCAGAGTATACTAGCCTTCAATTTTTACACTAACCTTTGGATTTCATACTTATACTTCGGTTTTTATAAATTAAATAGCAGATTTTGCGGTTTCAAGTATTTTGATATTTTTAAATACTAGTTTTCACTTTTTTTGGAGCAAGATTTTTATAAAATATATGTTATAAATCTATAGATTAAATTTCATATACATACACTTCAATGAATTAATAATTAATGCATGTTTATAAACACTTTTGCAGATAATGCCCAATTTCAAAAGTATTTATCTACAGTCATAGTTATAAATACTCTGAAAAAAGGCATTATCTCCATTTTGGCCCCCTTAATAATAAAATTAATCAATGAAAAGTATGTGGCAAATTTTTTAATATTATATCTAAGAAAACCATAGGTGAAACAATTTGAAATCATTTATACTTTTCTTGGGAAAAACTCAAACGCGTTTTGCTCATTTACTCAAAACTAGGATTTTGTTACTTAATGCCTTTTCTCAGAGCAGGGCAGAATAGGCCTACATGGAAAAAAACCTTGTAATTTACATGCGGTACGGCATGCGCTGACAACCAGTATGCTACCTAATCTAGGAAACCCAACCTGTATGACATGGTACAGCATGCGCTGATATCCAGTATGTGTATAAGAGCTTACTATAAGAAGAACCTTGTACGTGACATGTGGTACAGCTTGCGCTAATATCCACTGTGGTACCCAGAGGAATTCAATTATTAGTTATTAGTTAATACACATTAATAAAACTTATTTGTTTTGTTCAATAGTTCATTTTCCTACTCTTAAGAAGAAACCCTGTATATGACATGTGATACACCATACGCTGATATCCTGAGTAAAATGCAAAGAAATCATATACATTACTATCTATTTGTAATATTACATGTGGTCTCTTATACACATCTAGATGTGTATAAGAGACAGGCAAAAGACACTGCTAAGTCTTACATCAAGCAATGGACA
>NW_022710314.1:0-2439 GCF_011630105.1 Anneissia japonica | reverse complement strand
ATATACATACATACATACACACATACATACATACATACATACATACATACATACATACATAGGTTTTGTGGTTGGAGTGAGTAAACTGGGTATGTGTGCTGGCCGAGTAGTGTAGTTAGTATTGAGTTTTACGAGTGAGCAGTAATAGTGTATTTTATATTGGATTCTATATGATTTGTTGCTTGCTGTTTCTTTTTGTTTGTAGCTGAAAGAACCTGGGTGGAGATTATTATTGTATAAAGAGCTACATATATACACAGTATGTCCATATATCCAGTTAATGTTTCCCACAGCAGTGTTTTCCAGTACTTTACACCCTGGAAGACTGAAAATAGCCTCTGAGGCGTATTAGGCGAGCAATTATTTTTTTTCTCTCTTATTTTAATTTTTTTTTTAAATCAGGGACAAGAATAAACCACCATGCCCCCTTCTAAACCGCGCCTGTTATATATTTGGTAGAAAGAGGGGGTGGGGTGAATGTGTGTTGAATAATATACTGTATACAACGATATTCTCTGCTGTTGGATCATGATTTTTCCCTTATTTTCAGCAGCTTTAATTAATGGATATCGACTTACTAAAATGTCAAATAATTATATCTTCCTTGTAACGTGTACATCACCCTGAAACTAAAAAGAAAGCACAATCTTTCTTTTACTTCTTGTACTATACTAACCAAACTGAGCCTCTGCTATCAAATGAATTCCGTCGCATACAGCTGCTGTAGCCTTATATACGGCGATGTATGCAAAATAGGCTCAAGATTGGACTTAACCCATCAACTTCATTTTCATTGGTCGTTCAATTTCTAATTTCCCACCAAATAAGTAAGCACTGACTGCACTGTAATTGGTTGTGTACGAACTCGTATAGTGTAGGACTATAGCAGGTGTAGGCGGATCGATTTAGGCTAAGCCAAAATTTGTCCAGGCCGGACCAATATTATCCGAGGAGGACTGATTTTGTCCGGCCAAAATCAGTCCCCCGGACAAATTTTAGCGGCTAAAATCGGTCCCCCGGACAGATTTTAACCCGGACCAATTTTGGCGTGACAGGCCATTGAATTGTTCTCCTTTCTTTCTGTGATTACGGCCTACCGTTAAAATAAGACTAACTAGGCCTTTGTATTACTTTACTCTGGGTAGACCCCCATAAATTGATAATGTTCCGAGGATCCTAATTTTGGAAAGAAAATGACACAGAGGGACAACTTATTTGGTTGTCCCTGGTCTCCCCAAATTTCAGCTTTTTTTTGTTGTTGTTGTTGTAAATGACCAAATAAATAATGAAATAATGAAATGAAATTTTTTCTTATATTGGTTGTACTATGGAGTTGCTGTGTTTTGCTATGCTGTGTGATAAAAGACAGGACCTACTCTATGTCGAGGACGAACTATAACTGAAAGACGAACTATAGCTGTAATTATGCATGACGTCAACATACGAAGCTGCGCCCCTCGGCTGAACCCGTTGTATTTAGCAACTACCATTTGGGTAGGAATAGCGCTCTAAAATTGACGTATGTATTTTTGATGGTGTACTCTCCTATATTGAAAAGGAATAGCGCCGCCAATTTGACGTTTGGCTAACTCTCCTATATTGGAAATGCCCAGCGCCCTCAAGTTGACGTATTGTGGACGTACCATAGAGATATAATAAGAATACTAGAGCGCTAACAGCAATGTATTCGATGTTCGAAATACGCAGAGCTGTGTGTGTGTACCATCCAAGATGGCTGCCATAGATTCAGCCAATCAAATTTCCTCTGAGCGCTATCATCTTCAATGGCGCCCTCAATTTACACAGAAAGTTGAGTACAGCTAGTTACCCGTATTTTAAAACTCGAGCGTTGCGGTGTATGGGTGTAATGTACACGATTTTAATTCTTTTCAAAATTTGAATAAGATGCTCTACTTGGCCTCTTTTTGGCTACGACAGTTTAATAATTTGTCATTATCAATACTAATTATCATTAATGAAATAATATTCAGTCAGAGGGCTTATTTATGGTAATAATATGTATACTAAGCCTGAAGGTGACGCTTTCCTACGCAGCCATCTTGGATGGTACACATACACAACTCTGCATTGCTCCGCCATCTTGTCAGCACTCTAGTTGTTTAATAGCTCTATGGGACGTACTCTCTTATATTGGAAATGCCAAGCGCCCTCAATTTTAAGTATTTTGGACGTACTCCCCTATATTGGATAGGCATGGCGCCCTCAACTTGACGTATTTATACTTGAATATATATACCATAACTGACAGCGCTTCTGGACAGCAATGGCCAAAAACCTGACTCCAATGTTGATCATTGTGTTTACAACAGCATGTTGATATCTGACATGATATGATCGGATTAACAATGTAGAAAAATGGGGCTCCCAATTGCAGACATAAACATATTTATTGACAGAGAATTCCATAGCCGAACCCAT
>NW_022710313.1:0-509 GCF_011630105.1 Anneissia japonica | reverse complement strand
TAGCAAGATGTCTAATTTCTTGATTAAGCGATTTAACCCGTTCTTGGTTCTTGTCATCATCCAAATGTGGGCAAATTGTAGACAGTATTAAGTTTGAATCTGGTAAATCTGCCTTAACTTGCATTACTAAGTTGTGAAAGTGCTCAATGCCTGCTAGGGTGTCCTCATCAGTATTGCAGTTGTTTGTGCCTGTATGAATAATTACTGTTTCGAATTGCTGGCCAGCAATCTTTTCCTTGATATCAAGCACACTTCCTCCTCTAATGCACTGTACTTTTGTATCTTTAAGGCCATTTTCCTTAAAGTCTCGGATTATTGAATCACCTATAATGACAGTTTTGTTCTTCTGTTCAGCATTGTGTTTCTTTTGAAAGTTTGCTTTGCTTGCTACACGCTCTTTGCTTTGATGACGGTTTGTAGGCTTAGTAGTAGTAGGCGCGTCACTGGGTGGTAGACATTCAGTGGAAGCTTCCTCTTGTAAGTTAGTGCACTTACATTTACATGGTGGT
>NW_022710312.1:0-800 GCF_011630105.1 Anneissia japonica | reverse complement strand
TGTTGCGATAATGAAGAAAACTGATTATATCACATCTATGACGAACTTGTTCTCTGATTCAACTATTGTTTAAGAAACTATCTAACTGTTCATTAACCACGCAGCTTAACTCCTTACAAGCCTACCTCCGGACACTATTTAATAGAAATGAACTAACTGAAACTGAATACAAAGAAATTCGTCCAGTATCAACCATGCCTGCTAGAGCCCATGGACTACCTAATTTACATAAAGATTTTGATAATATTCCACCCCTAAGACCTATTATTAGTAGCTAAGTACTTATCAAACTTATTAGGCCCTCTAACGGTTATGACTTTGTCCTTAAAGATTCTTTTGATGCTGCTGACCGCATTAAAGCTATACCAAATAATTTATATAATTTAGGTTACCGTTTTGTATCTTTTGATGTTGAATCTCTGTTTACAAATGTTCCCCTTACTAAGGTAATTAATATAATTCTTGATAGGGTTTACAATAAGAAACTGATATCTACTAACATTAAGAAAAATTCGCTAAGGAAGCTACTTAGAGATTGCTGTACTAAAACTGTATTTACATGTAATAATGAATTTTATAAACAAACTGATGGTGTTTCAATGGGTTCGCCTCTTGGCCCAGTTTTAGCTAATATTTTAATGACTGAACTAGAAGAGTCTATTGTTCCTAAACTTATTGAATCAGGTACTATTAAGTTTTATACTCGTTTTGTTGACGACACGCTAGTATTAGCTGAGCCCAATGATTTCCCACAAATTCTAAGCTACTTCAATGCTTTTCATAGACAGATAAATTTTACT
>NW_022710311.1:0-1106 GCF_011630105.1 Anneissia japonica | reverse complement strand
TTCTTTTTCACCACTTACAACATAATATACATTACAGACGATCTGTGGTACGATGACGTCTTCTGTACAACTCGAGCGGATGTATTAAAAGCCGTAAACACGTGTCTGTGTCTTTTCTTTGTCACCACTTACAACATAATATTACAAGCAATTGGGGAACGATGACGTCTACTGTTCAACTGGAGTGGATGCAATAAAAGCCGTAAACACGTGTCTGTTTCTTTTCTTTTTAACCAATTTTACTCATTACAGACCACCTGTGGTACGATGACGTCTTCTGTTCAGCTGGAGCGGATGTATTAAAAGCCTTAAACTCGTGTCTGTGTCTTTTCTTTGTCATCACTTACAACATAATACTCATTACAAGCAATTGGGGTACGATGACGTCTTCTGTTCAACTCGAACGGATGCAATAAAAGCCGTAAACACGTGTCTGTGTCTTTTCTTTTTCACCACTTACAACATAATACTACATTACAGACGATCAGTGGTACGATGACGTCTTCTGTGCAACTAGAGCGAAACTGGAGCGGATGTAATAAAAGCCTTAAACTCGTGTCTGTGTCTTTTCTTTGTCATCACTTACAACATTATACACATTACAAGCAATTGGGGAACGATGACGTCTTCTGTTCAACACGAGCGGATGTAATAAAAGCCGTAAATACGTGTCTGTGCCTTTTCTTTGTCATCACTTACAACATAATACACATTACAGGCAATATGGGGTACTTGAACCAACACAGCACCCATGACGTTATCGGTGCCGATATAAGAGCGAATGCCATTGTCGGTGTATGCATTTATTTTTTCTTAACCGAATATTGCCCCTGTCGAGCTGATGCACGATGTCGTCATGAAATATGTATCGTTTTACACATGACGTCATCTGTGTGCAGGAGACTCCTACATAAGCGCAGACGAGGATCCACCATCGTCATTCAAGTTTCAAGAGGAGCAATCGTTTACCAATTCGCAAAACCCCCGTCCCAGTACATCCCCGAGTCGCAGTGCCGGTAAGTTTTCGATCATCCCTCGTCCTTAGCTTCGTTCGTTCCCAAACGCGCAGCTTCGATGCCGCACGGGGTGACGGGTTACTGCCGATG
>NW_022710310.1:0-1006 GCF_011630105.1 Anneissia japonica | reverse complement strand
GAGTTGACTTGTGGCCGAGTTGACTGTAGCCAAACTTTTTGTGGCCGAGTTAACTTGTGGCCGAGCTGACTTGTGGCCGAGTTAACTTGTGGCCGAGTTCACTGTGGCCGAATTGACTGTGGCAAGTCAACAGTAGTAAGTTCCGCTAACGGAATATTCCATTTTCTGCACAGGTTATCTAGTTATCCAAAGAATTTTTAACCTGATCGTCGTGATCCCGTTTTTGTTCAAACCTCGACCGGAAATGAAACCACCGAGTGCACTGCGCAGTGTAAGGTGCTACCGAAATGGTGGCTTACCACCACCGGTGGTCGATCGATTCGGCCTGAGGTAAGTTTCTTGTCAAAATAATTTTTGAACAAGTTTGAAATATTCCAGTAAAATATTATATTTCACAAGTGTCAACACTAGCAACAGAAAATATCATGTCGGCCGTGTTTATGTCTAATAAAACAGAACCTAAATCGAGGTAGGCCTATGGCTAGGCTAGGCCTAACCTGCTATCAGTGTTGATGCAAGGGCCAGGCTAACTAATCTTTCCGGCGCCTGCGGCCCTGCCAGCCTAGGCTAGGGTACAGTGCCGTAGGTCCCTAGCCCCACACCATCTGAAAAAGAGGATGTCGGCTAACTCGTACACATGCCAGGAGGTATAACCTTCTTGCACATGCCAACTCGTATCACATGATGACTTTCGGCAAACATGACGTTTGGTGAACTTGTAGCCAAATGCATGTCATTATGGGTTATTAGACTGTAGGCTAATGCAAGATTTAGGCCCTAGCCTCCTAGGCCTAGGAGGAATTCGATCCAACTCGGCCACAAGTCAACTCGGCCACAGTCAACTCGGCCACAAGTCAACTCGGCCACAAGTTAACTCGGCAACAAGTCAACTCGGCCACAAAAAGTTTGGCTACAGTCAACTCGGCCACAAGTCAACTTGACCACAAGTCATCTCGGCCACAAATCAACTCGGCCACAAGTCATTTACTGGTACTACATTGTAATA
>NW_022710309.1:0-1052 GCF_011630105.1 Anneissia japonica | reverse complement strand
ATATCCTAATGAAATTTTAACAATCTCCTAATTACTGTAGCTGTATATACATAAACATTTTTTTTTTTAGTGATTGTAATTTAATCAGCCAAGTATAGGTAAACTTGGCTTCAAGTTAAATAATAATCTCATAACGAATTTTTAATAATGTCCTAATTATCTGTATATACATAAAAAATGTTTTTTAGTGATTGTAATTTAATCAGCAAAATACTGTATAGGCGCTTGGCTTTAAAGTTAAATAATAATATCATAATGATTTTTTTAATGTCCTAATTAGCTGTATATACATAAGATATTTTTAGTGATTGTAATTTCATAGGCCAATAATTGGCATTTGGCTTTAAAGTTAAATAATGGTATCCTAATGAAATTTTAATAATCTTCTAATTAGCTGTATACACATAAAAAATGTTTTTTAGTGATTGTAATTTTATCTGCCAAGTACAGGTACTTAATGCTACAAACAACCCAGTGCAATTACAATATTGTAATTATGTGTATACAATTTAATTCTTTAATAGTGCAGCAAGAATGCCTTATTTTTATTTCTTTTTTTTTTTACATTATGTTGGTTTCCAGCATATCATATGTATTCATTCCAGCATTTTTATTCATGATTGGCAATGTGTTGTATATTTTGTATATTTTAGTAATCAGTTACACTATATGTAAATAGTTTATTGTGTAAATCATATTTAAATAATAATAGAAATTTAGAACCTGAAACTTATTGCTTTGTTTGTACATGGCGTCTCTAAACAATAAGTTCCAGAAAGGCTGCATGGATTGCAGTATGTTTTTCTTTAATGTTTGTTTACATGTTTTTGGAGAAGCTTTTTTAACTACCAAAAATTTTTTTTATATATAATTTGACATACAAAAGAAACAATTCAAATTTTCACAAAATTTATTTCTTTTATTTATTTTAGGACAAAAACAAAAACAGACAATACAAAATAAGCAAGACTAGGCTTCAATAGCTCACTGCCAGCAATTTAAAGCTAAAAATAATAAAACAAAAAAATTCATAGTCAGCTAGCTGCCAGGGC
>NW_022710308.1:0-1782 GCF_011630105.1 Anneissia japonica | reverse complement strand
CTAGCAAATCATATGATTAATACTATCGAAAGTATCACTGCCAGATCTTTTCAAACAGCCTTTTGTATTTTTGGCGATTTTATTCGCATGAGTATCACTCGCATACTCCAAGGCAATGGATTAAAGCAATTAGTGAAGTTTAACACCAGAGGAAATGATAATAACAAACATTGACAGTTATTATATGATACCTTATCCACTAGCACCAATCGGTAAAAGTGACCACAAATGTGTTATCTGGAAGCCCAAGTCAAGAAAAATTACTAACACAATTACTCTGATCACCATCCGTCCTTTTTATGCAACAACTCGCCTTCATTATTTTATTCAATGGCTAAATAGGCAGAACTGGGAAATTATTAGCAATTGTTCCACATCTCAGCAAAAAATAGATGAACTTTATAAGAGTTTGAAATCTGGTTTAAGTAAATACCTTCCTCCAAAAGTATTAAGGTTCATACAGTGAACAGTGATAAACCCTGGCTTACAAATCATATTAGGAAACTTATATCTGACAGACAGAATGCTTATGCATCTGGTAATTTTTCACTTTATAAGAAGCTTCGTAACAACGTTAAGCGCTCTATTACTGATGCTCAAAAAACATTACTATAACAGTAGAATAAAACACCTTTACCAAGAAAACCCACGTAAATGGCATCAATACATCAAAAGTGCCACTAATTCTGGTAATCGCAATAGTATGAATTTACAGGTTCCTGATATCTCACCTCAAGACAATGTTACAATTGCCAACGCAATAAATGCCCAATGGAAACGTGCAGTAGTGGTTCCCGTTCCTAAGTTGTATCCTCCCGAATAGACAAACTGAGGCCAATTTCCCTCACTTCCGTTTTTGCCAAAGTCGCTGAAGATTTTGTTTGTTCATGGGTTACTTCTGACATTCAACCATCTTTAGATGCCCGGCAATATGGTAATGTAAAAGGTGCCTCAACATCACATTACCTTGCCCGTCTTGTCCACGATATGTGCTCTGCCGCTGAGCGGAGTCGCAACGTGGGAACGGTCGTACTCAAGGACTTTACAAAAGCTTTTGATTTAATTAAACATAACATCCTTGTTCAAAAAGTTATCTCTTGTGGTGTCCGTGAGTCGATCGTTCAATGGATTTGTGATTTCCACAGTGGCAGAGAGCAATGTGTTAGGTATAAAAATAAACTATGTACATAACCCTTAATCCTGGTATTCCACAGGGAACACAATTTGGGGGTGTCGGCTTTAAAATCATGATGAATGATGCGGTTATAAACTTTAAATCTCTTGCTTTAAAATATGTCGATGACCTCTCCATATATGAGAACCGGCATATTGATCAGGTTAGTCATCTCCAAGATGATCTTAATCAGTTTTACATACTGTATGGTGAGAAAACAATTCTCTTCATCTTAACCCGACTAAATGTCAGGCACTCCAATTTTGTTGTAGTAAAAAAGCTCCCAATCTGAATTTGTTTCTTGGCGGTTCTATTTTAAATTTTGTTGAGGAAGCTAAGGTCTTAAGAATTACAATCCAACAAAATTTGAAATGGGACAGTCATGTTAACTATATTACTAATAAAGCAAATCAGAAATTGTATTTCCTCAGATGTTTTTGGATTTAATGTTAAAGAATTAATCTCTACGTTTTGCTGCTATATAAGACCCATTGTTGAATACGCTGATGTAGTTTGGCATCCATGATTAACTAAAGCCCAAACATAAAATCAAATTATTGTCAACTTATTGCTAATTTTTGGTACATTTTTGTTAATTTGTTGTATTT
>NW_022710307.1:0-730 GCF_011630105.1 Anneissia japonica | reverse complement strand
TCGCCAGCAAACGCGTCGTTGAACTCGACGAGCTGTTGGAAATCGATCGAGAGACCTTGACGCCGCAGACGGCCAAGTCTTTGGAGCAAATAGATCCGAGGGCCATAACGAAAGATTTGGAAGGTCGACGCATATCTTTTCGGCACATGGTGGCGTGGGAGCTGGAGTCGTGCATGTTCCAACCCGACTACTTTTTGCGCAGGCTTTTTCCGTCTTGCGTTTCCGGCGAAAGATTGGGAGTGTCCGTCGCAGAAGATACCGACGACGAAGACGACGACGAGGTGGCGGCTGAAATCGACCAACTGTACGTGACCAACCGGAAGGAGAAAAACGACGAAGCCGAGTCAAAGTATTCGGAAAAAAATCCTACGATCGCCTTACTGTTAAAGACCTTTAGAAAAATGGGTTTGGCACCTGACACCTTCTCCGATCCCAAACGTGCCAGACCCTTTTACAAGCTGTACTATCAGAAGCACGGCAACAACAACGCCCAGATGAGTAGAACGGTTCGACAATCTTATACCGATAACTGGTGTGCGAAAATGGGTGGCGTGTACTGTCTGAACGGGAGAAAGTCAGCCGATGGCGGTTTCTACACGATGTACGCGTTTGGCAAGGGTGGAGACGACGTCGCCGACGTCGGCTACCGATACCTCATGAACGTTATGAATTCACCGGAGTGTCGAACGCCATGGGCGAGCTCTGCTACATCCTCCTTTCGGGCATAAAT
>NW_022710306.1:0-1680 GCF_011630105.1 Anneissia japonica | reverse complement strand
CATATATTAAATGTCGAAATCAAAAATTCAACACTAGTCGCAAATATCGATATTGTGATGAACTCTAGAAAAGTGTCTTACCTAAGGTGGCACAAAACAAAGAACGCACATGTTTTGAACTTGATTCCACCCCACACCCACCAGTTCCTACTTGTCCAGTAACATTCCCTATAATAATGATAATTGCTTATAATGATGAATACTTATGATGTTCTAACTCATGCTGGTAGGTCCTCTGGCTTAAAGCGTTCAGTTCTATTACATATGTTTATTTTTAAAGTTTAGTATAATAATCCTCCAACGTCTAGGTATCCAAAAAGCAATATAAAAACAGTATATTAACAAAGGCCTATGTTAATTAAGTTTGATTTGTGTCCAAACTGTTTTTTGAGATGGATTGTGGGGTTTTTTTTTAACAATGGACTTAGACCCAAAAGTTACTGTTCAATCAAGATTTTGTGTGTTAGTCATTTTAAAATGAATATAATTTTTATGCGCAAACAAATGCAAAATGTAATATTTGCAAATTATGAAGATGCTACAATACATCAAATAAAAAATAAAGAAATACTCTAACATTTGTCTTCGTGTTTGTCTTAAAAATTATTGAATATTATTATCATCATAATGGCATGCTAATCCTGTTGCTATCCCTGATACTAATCAAGCTAAAACAATTATGTTACTGCTAATTTTCAACTACTAAAGTTTCCATTCAATTTTCGTATAATTTTGTTCTATATTTATATAGGCCTAATTGAAATTGTAAGAAAAAATAAGATATTTTGATTGGATTGGATTATTCTGGTTCACGCAGTTCATGCTTCGGTGATTAACTCTTACTAGTTGGTGTTATCTTATGTTTGAAATCCTTTGAGCATAAACATGATAGTATTCATCAAAGTAATTCAATTAAACTTTTATTTCGGAATTGCATATTCATAGCGTTAAACACAATGAGCAAATTACATGAAAAGAAAGAAATATGAGTCGAATGGCCGAGCGGCTAAGGCAGGGGCGCCGCAACGTACAGCCATAATATCGGTGCTAGTTCGAACTTAGAGGAGAAAACAAAATAAATGCACGAGCTAGTCCACACCTCGAACGCTTTGAGACCCTAACCGAACTATGCACTACCGGGGTAGGGACGTTACTCCGCTAAGGTCCTAATGACCCGCATACCCCACCCTAACCGAACTACGCATTACCGGGGTATGGGGCGTTACTCCACTGGAGTCCTAATGACCCACATATTACACCCTAACCAAACTATGCATTCCTAATGACCCGCATACCCACGGCCTATTTTATGCACACATTTTTGCAAAAAAAATTATTTAAACTAAACTAAACGATTTATCAACTGATTTATATAGGCCTATCATATTATTACAGGCCTATTATATGATTATGATATTTATTAGTTTAATGTTTTGACATTTTTTATCAGAAAAAGTATGAAATGTTGTAATAAAAATTCAATGACGAAATAAATGTGCAAAAGAGAAAGAAGAAAAGGTTTGAATTCTCACATTACTGCACTCTGTAAAAAACTGAATTCTATAGTGTACTTACTTGCTCGTACCGCAAAATTTACCAACACTTCCTCTCTTCACCTCATTTAAATTATATATATATATATATATATATATATATATTCTATTCATTTAATATTTATTT
>NW_022710305.1:0-597 GCF_011630105.1 Anneissia japonica | reverse complement strand
GGAGAAGGTAATTAGCAAGAATTACTTGCTATCAATAATAACAGTAGTCAATAATAAATAGCCAATAGTAATAATCAATATTGAATAATAATGATTTATTTATTTATTCACCAAAACAACAGCGGACACAAATCCGCCACTTACAGTATGGTTAACAAAGGACGAGACGACAGAAACAGAAACACAAACAAACTCTAACGAGCAGAAATGATGTAATAACATTTAATAATAATAATCAATAGTAAATAAAAATGTTTCAAATGTTATAGCAAATCTGTTGTATGTGATGAAATCAGTCCCTAAGAGCATGAGAATTTGTGATCAGAAATAATAGTGCATACTGTAAAGCTGAGTATAAACTTTATGCTTGTTCTGTCTGTTTTTTTTCTGAGCTGTGATTGTCAATTTTAAATGTTATATATTGATTGAATTGATACTATGCATCTTCTTCTCATACCCAGCTGCAATTCATGATATTGAATATGCAACTACTGTATAACCAAGTAGGTATCAAGAATAAGGGTTAATTGAGATAATAAAGATAATAACAATAATATGGTCTTGATACTGCATCTATCCAGCTGGCTAAAAATGAAT
>NW_022710304.1:8684-10204 GCF_011630105.1 Anneissia japonica | reverse complement strand
CCGTCCTCTCTCTGTTCTATTTCTTTACATCTTATAAGAATAAGAGAAAAAGGGCTCCAAAAATTCATTCTTTTTGACCATGTTGACGTGATCAAAATGAAAAATAAAGGGACACGTCTTCAAGAGAATTTATTTAGCTATAACATACTCACAGGTGGGAGACAATCAATCAAGATAAGCGAGATACGTTCAAACGAGTATAAAAAGTAATAACGTCATAAAAAAAAATTGAGTTTTTTCCTAATTTAAATATGATGACGTCACAATGTCCATCAGCTATTATGATCTATAAAATCGTATCTACAACTCATGTGCTCCCGGAATATGTAATAAATATTGGGAGTCACCTTTCATCCTAAGGAACTATATTTGATTATAAATATGCATAATTATAAGCATATGTAATTTTTGACGCACGCGTTCGCGCACGTTAAGACGCGCAAACAAAAAGTAAGATACCTAACATTCAACCTTGACCTGAAGTATAAGCCCATTTATTATTATTCAGAAATGACGAATGGTTAAGATGATTTGACTCAGAGAGAAAAGAAATATATATATATATATTTTTAAATTCAAAGGGCAATATGATGACGTCACAATGTCCGATCAGCCATTATGATCTATACAATCGTATCTACAACTCATGTGCTTTCAGAATATGTAATAAAAATTGGGGGTCACCTTTCATCCTTAGGTAAATAGGCATAATTATAAGCATATGTAATTTTTGACGCACGCGTACGCGCACGTTAAGACGCGCAAACAAAAAAGTAAGATATCTAATATTCAACCTTGACCTGAAGTATATAAGCCCATTTTATATTGCTCAGAAATGAGAAATGGTTAAGATAATATGACGTCATCAACGTTTTGAGAAAAGAAATATAAATTGTTTCTTGTTTTATAATTCAGATGGCAATATGATGACGTCACAATGTCCGATCAGCTATTATGATATATCAAATCATATCTACAGCTCAAGTGCTTTCAGAATATGTAATATAAATTGGTTGTCACCTTTCATCCTAAGGAGCTATAACTGATTAAAAAACGACATGATATAAAGCATATTTAATTTTGACGCACGCTAACGCTCGCGTTATTACGCGAGCACAAAAATATAATGTACATAACATTTAACCATGACCAGAAGTTTATGCCCACTAAATAGGATTCAGAAATCACGAATGATTAAGGTGATTATGGGGTCATCAATGTTTTGACGAAAGAAAGATGAGGGGGGTAAGCAAAACCATATATTTTGACCATGATGACGTCATCAAAATGTAAAAGTGTCATATATAGGAAAGAGAATTGCCTCAGCTATAACATAATCAAAGTTGGAAAAAAATGGACAAAGAATAAGCGAGATACGCTGAAATGCGCATTTTTTTTAAATGACGTCATCGATAATACTCAGTTTGTTGAATTCAAATGGCAATATGATGACGTCATAATATCCGATCAGCCATTATGACCTATAAAATCATATGTACAACTCATGTGCTTTCAGAATA
>NW_022710304.1:7520-8669 GCF_011630105.1 Anneissia japonica | reverse complement strand
GAGGAACTATAACTGATTAAAAATAGGTACAATTTTGACTCATTTTGACTGAAAATAGACAAAAACGCGCAAATACACACGTATCTTAGATGTGCGCGTACTGCACTATTATTAGACGTAAAATTATTGAAAAAGAATGCAAAAATGTCATTACAGTGTAAGAAATTTAAAATATGTCAAAAATTATAATTTGAATCATCTGCACAAGCTACGCGCGCGAAAATGCGCGTGCGACCTGAAAATTTGTGAAAAAGTTGAAATGGTCAGAATCACCTGAAACGTACACAAAATTAGTCAAAACGTGATTTTGAGCAAATTTCATTTTTAGCGCACGCGTACGTGCGCGTAATGAACTGCAATTCGGACAGTACTGTAGACATATGGATAGTACTTGACATGATGTATACCTGTGTGAAGTTTCAACAAAAGAGGCCTAACGATGGTGAAGTTATGATCAATCAAAAAATTTGCTACGTAAAACGCAAAATTGCGCGTAGATGAAGTCACGCGTGACTGATCACGCTGAAAAGCTTATTGTATCGATTCCACCCCAAGACTAATGATTGTTGAAGATATCATGTTGATCGGTTGAAGCAATCTTGAGATATCGTGGTCACAAAATTGGGGAGAAAGAAAGAAGAAAAAGATTAAAGAAAGAAGAAAGAAAGAAAGATTCTGACAATAACAAGAGGTGATCCGCTAACGTTAGCGGATCACCAAAAAGATGATGATGATCCTGACAATAACAAGAGGTGATCCGCTAATGTTAGCGGATCACCAAAAAGATGATCCTGACAATAACAATAGGTGATCCGCTAACGTTAGCGGATCACCAAAAAGATGATCCTGACAATAACAAGAGGTGATCCGCTACTAGCGGATCACCAATAAGAAAGTTGAAGATGATTCCGTACAATAACAATAGGTGATCCGCTAACGTTAGCGGATCACCAAAAAAGATGAACCTGACAATAACAAGAGGTGATCCGCTAACGTTAGCAGATCACAAATAAGAAAAACTAGATTTGAACTCGTCACTGAGGACGAGTTAGGTGATCCGCCGCACTTTGACCCTCACGAAGCACGCACGTTTCTGATTGAAAAGTATTATATGCTAAAACATGCTCTATTTAAAGAGTAATTTTGAGC
>NW_022710304.1:2880-7376 GCF_011630105.1 Anneissia japonica | reverse complement strand
CTGACAATAACAAGAGGTGATCCGCTAGTGTAGCGGATCACCAACTAGATTTGAACTCGTCACTGAGGACGAGTTAGGTGATCCGCCGCACTTTGACCCTCATTAAGATCACGCGGTGCTGATTGAAAATTATCACAATGTCCGATCAGCCAATAAGATCAATAAAATCGTATCTACAACTCATGTGCTTTCAGAATATGTAATAAAAATTGGGGGTCACCCTTCATCCTATGGAGCTATAACTGATTAAAAATATTTATAGTTTTATGCACATATAAACGTTGACGCATGCGTACGCGCACGTTCAGTCGCGCGAACGGAAAATTAAGGTACCTGACATTCAACCTTGACCTGAAGATTATGCTCACTTAATATGATCCAGAAATGACGAATTGTTAAGATGATATGGGCTCATCAACGATTTGAGGAAAGAAAAATATGGGGGTCAGAAAAAAAACAATTTTTTGACTATGATGACGTCATCAAAATGTAAAAAGATGTCAAATATATGAAAGAGAATTGTCTCAGCTATAACATAATCAAAGTTGGAAGACGATCGATCAAGGATAAGCGAGATACGCTCAAATGCGTATTTTCAAAAATGACGTCATATCTATAAATCACTTTCTTTGAATTCAGATGCTAATATGATGACGTCACAATGTCCGATCAGCCATTATGATCCATAAAATCATACTTATAACTTATGTGCTTTCAGAATATGTATTAAAAAAAGAGGGTCACCGATCATCCTAAGGAGCTATAACTGATTAAAAATAGGCCTGATTTTAGCATATTTTCACTGTATATCGGCACAAATCCGCGCAAAGATACCTATATTTGATGCACACTTAAGGCATTGCTATTGGACATAAGATGACCAAAAAGAATGGAAATTTGTGAAAACATTGTCAGAAACCCAAACTATATGAAGAAAATTAATGTCTAGCTTCCGTACGTGCTGCGCGCGTAAAAATGCGCGCGCGTAGTGGAAAATTTCAAAATGCTCAAAATGGGCTGAAACGTGCTCTAATTTAGTCAAAAAGTGATTTTGAGCATTTTAAAATTTCGACGTATGCGTACTCGCGCGTCATGAAGCGCACGCGTAAAATTATGGTACAGCACATTCAACATTAACCCGAAGTTAATGCTCACTTAATACGATTTCGAAATGGCAATTGGTTAGGCTGATATGATTGATAATGTAAAAATGCAAAATTGCGCGTAGATGACGTTACGCATGACTGAGCGCGTTGAAAAGATGACAATGACTATTCCAGATCAAGCCAAACGTTTGTTGACAGCGATTGTGCGTAACTCGTGGTATTTTTTCAGATATCGTGCGAACAGAAAAGGGGAGAAAGAAAGAAGAATAAAAAGAAAAAAAAGATCCTGACAATAACAATAGGTGATCCGCTAACGTTAGCGGATCACCAATAAGAAAAAAAAGAAGATGATGATCCTGACAATAACAAGAGGTGATCCGCTAGTGTAGCGGATCACCAATGATGATGATCCTGATAATAACAATAGGTGATCCGCTAACGTTAGCGGATCACCAAAAAGATGATGATGATGATCCTGACAATAACAAGAGGTGATCCGCTAGTGTAGCGGATCACCAATAACGTCATAAATAAAAATTTAATTTTTTCTTAATTCAAATGGCAATATGATGACGTCACAATGTCCGATCAGCCAATATGGTCTATAAAATCTTATCTACAACTCATGTGCTTTCAGAATACATAATAAAAATTGGGGGTCACCTTTCATCCTAAGGAGTTATGTTTGATTATAAATAGGCATAATTATAAGCATAAGTAATATTTGACGCAGGCGTACGCGCACTTTAAGACGCGCAAACAAAAAAGTAAGATTCAACCTGGACCTGAAGTATAAGCCCATTTAATATTATTCAGAAATGACAAATGGTTAAGATGATATGACGTCATCAACGTTTTGAGAAAAGAAATATAATTTTTTTCTTGTTTTTTAATTCAGATGGCAATATGATGACGTCACAATGTCCGATCAGCTATTATGATATATAAAATCATATCTACAGCTCATGTGCTTTCAGATTATGTAATAAAAATTGGGGGTCACCTTTCATCCTAAGGAGCTACAACTGATTAAAAAAAGACCTGATATAAAGCATATTTTAATTTTGACGCACGCGAACGCTCGCGTTATTACGCGCGCACAAAAATATAATGTACATAACATTTAACCATGACCTGAAGTTTAGGCCCACTAAATATGATTCAGAAATCACGACTGATTAAGGTGATTATGGGGTCATCAATGGTTTGACGAAAGAAAGATAAGGGGGTAAGCAAAACCCTATATTTTGACCATGGTGACGTCATCAAAATATAAAAAGTATATGTATGTGAAAGAGAATTGACTTAGCTATAACATACTCAAAGTTGGAAGAAAATTGACCAAGAATAAGCGGGCTACGCTCAAATGCGCATTTTTTTTAAATGACGACATCGATAATATTCAGTTTGTTGAATTCAGATGGCAATATGATGACGTCATAATGTCCGATCAGCCATTATGACCTATAAAATCATATGTACAACTCATGTGCTTTCAGACTATGTAATAAAAATTGGGGTCACCTTTCATTCTAAGGAGCTATAATTGATTGAAAATAGGCATGTTTTTGGCCTATTTTTGCTATATGTCGAAAAAAACGCGCACATGTGCTTTTATGTTCTATGCGCGCGTACGGCATTGCTATTGACCCTAAATGACCAAAAAAGATTGGAAATTTGTGAATACAGTGTCAGGGACCTATAAAATGCGCATCCGGTGCCAAAAATTTTTAAAATGTTGAAATGCTGAAAATGGCTTAAAACGTGCTCTAATTTAGTCAAAAATTGATTTCGACCATTTTGAAATTTTGACACACGCGTACGCGCGCGTTATGAAGCGCACGCGCAAAATGAGTGTACATTACAATCAACCTTCACTCGAAGTTAATGCTCACGTTATACGATTTTGAAATGTCAATTGGTTAGGCTGATATAATCAATTGCGTAAAAAACACAAAAATGCGCGTAGATGACGTCACACGTGACTGGTAACCTTGCAAAGCTTATTGTCACTATTCCAGGCCAAGCCAAATGTTTGCTGTAATCGTTTTGTGCGTAGCTCTCGGCGAATTTGAGATATCGTGCGAACAGTTATTTGTCAGAATGTAGAATAAAAAAAAAAAGATCTGACAATAACAAGAGGTGATCCGCACTAGATGCGGATCACCAACTAGATTTGAACTCGTCACTGAGGACGAGTTAGGTGATCCGCCGCACTTTGACCCACGAGGAACTGTGCGCGCGGCGGATTGAACAATAATTAAATGCTGATAATGGAATAAAACAATAATTTAGTTTGTTAAAAAAGAATTTTGAGCATTTTAAAAGATTTACTCAAGCGTACGCGCACGTCATTACGCACCTGCGCATCTTAATGACACTGTTGTTTTTTGCTATAAGATATATATGTATCAACTTTCATTGACAAACGCCTATTGGTGAAGGAGTAATGATCATTCATAGAATTTATCGAATAAAAATTCAGTTTTTTTTAATTCAGGGTGGCAATATGGTGACGTCACAATGTCCGATCAGTTATTATGATATATAAAATCATATCTACAACTCATGTGCTTTTAGAATATGTAATAAAAATTGGGGGTCACCTTTCATTCTAAGGAGCTATAACTGATGAGCTATATTTGATTATAAATAGGCATAATTATTAGCATATGTAATATTTGACGCACGCGTACGCGCACGTTAAGACGCGCAAACAAAAAAGTAAGATACCTAACATTCAAACTTGATCTGAAGTATTAGCCCATTTAATATTATTCAGAAATGACGAATGGTTAAGATGATTTGACGTCATCAACGTTTAAAGAAAAGAAATATAATTTTTTTCTTGTTTTTTAATTCAGATGACAATATGATGACGTCACAATGTCCGATCAGCTATTATGATATATAAAATCATATCTACAGCTCATGTGCTTTCAGAATATGTAATAAAAATTGGGGGTCACCTTTCATCCTAAGGAGCTATAACTGATTAAAAAAAGACCTGATATAAAGCATATTTTTAATTTGACGCAGGCGAACGCTCGCGTTATTACGCGCGCACAAAAATATAATGTACATAACATTTAACCATGACCTGAAGTTTATGCCCACTAAATATGATTCAGAAATCACGAATGATTAAGGTGATTATGGGGTCATCAATTGTTTGACGAAAGAAAGATAAGGGGGTAAGCAAAACCCTATATTTTGACCATGATGACGTCATCGAAATGTTAAAAAGTGTACGTGTATGTAAGAGAATTGACTTAGCTATAACATACTCAAAGTTGGAAGAAAATCGATCAAGAATAAGCGAGATACGCTCAAATGCGCATTTTTTTTTAAATGACGACATCGATAATATTTTGTCTCTTATACACATCT
>NW_022710304.1:1668-2559 GCF_011630105.1 Anneissia japonica | reverse complement strand
ACGTGCTCTAATTTAGTCAAAAATTGATTTCGACCATTTTAAAATTTTGACGCATGCGTACGCGGGCGTTATGAAGCGCACCCGCAAAATGAGTGTACATTACAACCAACCTTCACTCGTAGTTAATGCTCACGTAATACGATTTCAAAATGTCAATTGGTTAGGCTGATATAATCAATTGCGTAAAAAACACAAAAATGCGCGTAGATGACGTCACACGTTTCTGGTAACCTTGCAAAGCTTATTGTCACTATTCCAGGCCAAGCCAAATGTTTTGTTGTAGTCGTTTTGTGCGTAGCTCTCGGCAAATTTGAGATATCGTGCGAACAGTTATTTGTCAGAATGTAGAACTAGATTTGAACTCGTCACTGAAACGAGTTAGGTGATCCGCCGTACTTTGACCCTCACGAAGCACGCACGGTTCTGATTGAAAAGTATTATATGCTAAAACATGCTCTATTTAAAGAGTAATTTTGAGCATTTTAAAAGAAATTTTAAAGGAAAAGAGTAATTTAGAGCATTTTAAGGACTTACGAATGTGTACACATACGTCCTAACGTCCGTGCGCACGGTAGTATTAATACAGTCTCACAAACTCAACACATGTAACCGAAACGTAATTTCCAGCTTCAGTACGTGCTGTGGGCGTGGAAATGAGCGTACGGCGCGTAAATTTTGGAAAGTTTTTTGGAATATTCAAAATGACATAAAACGTGCTTTATATTATCTGAAAAGTGATATTAACAATTTAATAATTTTAATGCACAAGTACGAATACCTTAAACGACGTGCCTGACGACGGTAATGGCACATGAATTTAAACCTTGTCAAGTTGGTTGGAAATGCCACACGAATTTTGCCTTTACAGTATACGAACTATCGGTCTGATAG
>NW_022710304.1:308-1652 GCF_011630105.1 Anneissia japonica | reverse complement strand
TGTGTTTACATCTTTTAAGAAAGAAAGATGAGAAGGCTCTAAAGAAAGCATTCTTTTTGACCATGATGACGTCATCAAAATAAAAAATAAAGGGACACGTCCGAAAGAGAATTGATTTAGCTATAACATATTCACAGGTGGGAGACTATCAATCAAGATAAGCGAGTACGTTCAAACGAGTATAAAAAGTAATAAAGTCATATATAAAAATTCAATTTTTCCTAATTTAAATGGCAATATGATGACGTCACAATGTCCGATCAGCCATTATGAAGTAAAAAATCGTATCTACAACTCATGTGCTTTCAGATTATGTAACAAAAATAGGGGGTTACCTTTCATCCTAAGGATCTATAACTGATTGAAAATATTCATGGTTTTATGCATATATAAAAGTTGACGCACGCGTACGTGCACGCTAAAAGGCGCGAACAGAAAAATAAGGTACATAACATTTAACCTTGACCTGAAGCTTATGCTCACCTAATATGATTGGGAAATGACGAATGGTTAAGATTATATGGGGTCATCAACGTTTTGAAGAAAGAGAAATGAGGGGGTCAGAAAAAAACAATTTTTTTGACCATGATGACGTCACTAAAATATAAAAAAGGGTCAAATATATGAAAGCGAATTGTCTCAGCTATAACATACTCAAAGTTGGAAGACGATTGACCAAGGATAAGCGAGATACGCTCTAATGCGTATTTTCAAAAATGACGTCATAGCTATAATTCACTTCCTTGAATTCAGATGCCAATATGATGACGTCACAATGTCCGATCAGCCATTATGATCTATAAAATCATATTTACAACTTATGTGCTTTCAGAATATATAATAAAAATTGGGGGTCACCTTTCAACCTAAGGAGCTATAAATGATTAAAAATAGGTCTGATTTTATCATAATTTCACTGTATAGATGCACAAATACGCGCAAAGATACCTATGTTTGATGCGCACGTACGGCATTGTTATTGGCCAAAAGATGACCGAAAAGAATGCAAATTTGTGAAAACAATGTCAGGAACCCAAAATATGTAAAAAAAACCTAATTTCTAACTTCCATACGTACTGCACAAGTAAA
This sequence comes from Anneissia japonica, assembly GCF_011630105.1. NCBI lineage: Eukaryota > Metazoa > Echinodermata > Crinoidea > Comatulida > Comatulidae > Anneissia > Anneissia japonica. The sequence goes on along the minus strand of NW_022710304.1, from coordinate 563 downwards.
AGTGCGCGCGCGTAGTGGAAAATTATGAAAAATTTTGAAATGCTCAAAATGGCCTGAAACGTGCTCTAATTTGGTTAAAAAGTGATTTTGAGAATTTTGAAATTTTGACGCACGCGTGCGCGCGCAATATAAAGTGCACGCGTAAAATTAGGGTACAGTACATTCAACGTTAACCCAAAGTTAATGCTCACTTAATACGATTTTGAAATGGCAATTGGTTAGGCTGATATGATCGATAATGTAAAAACGCAAAAT
>NW_022710304.1:0-302 GCF_011630105.1 Anneissia japonica | reverse complement strand
GATGACGTCACGCATGACTGAGCGCGTTGAAAACCTTACCATGACTATTCCAGGCGAAGGCAAAATGATCGATGTAGCGACCGTGTGCGTAACTCGTGGCAATTTTGAGATATCGTGCGAACAGAAGAGGGGAGAAAGAAAGAACTAGATTTGAACTCGTCACTGAGGACGAATTCGGTGATCCGCCGTACTTTGACCCTAACGAAGCACGCGCGTTTCTGATTGAAAAGTATTATAAGCTAAAACATGCTCTATTTAAAGAGTAATTTTGAGCGTTTTAAAAGAAATTTTAAAGGAAAAGA
>NW_022710303.1:288-1017 GCF_011630105.1 Anneissia japonica | reverse complement strand
AAAATGTACTCGCGCAGCAGAGTGGTCAGGGGAGTCAGAGGAAATCCTCGCCAGACAAGCGCGCGTTGATATGAAACGTCATCAATAATAGAGCTTCATGATTGGATAATTATGCTATATGCCGAGATTAACTATGAGTAGAAATACCACTCACATGTCTACGGCCATACTACGTTGAAAACACCGGTTCTCGTCCGATCACCGAAGTTAAGCAACGTCGGGCCCGGTTAGTACTTGGATGGGTGACCGCCTGGGAATACCGGGTGCTGTAGACTTTTTACATTTTTCCCTCCAAATTCTAAAGTAGGGGTGCGTGAGAGTCCACACGACCTCGGGCCCACATAGTTGTGGCTGAGGTGCAAACATTTTGAGAATATGGACCTCTAAGTGCCCGAAATTGCACTTAAAAATCATAATACAAGTATATGTTCATATCAACAATACGCAATTAATTCGCTGGTGTTAGGTTCGAGGGTCGTTTGAACAAAACGGCAGTCTTCTTCTGTCTAAAGCATCCTAGTTAATGCCGTAAGGTATTAAAATAGTTGGTTTATTGTTCAACACCGGTGTTTGTAAAAAATGTACTCGCACAGCAGAGTGGTTAGTGGAGTTAGAGGAAATCCCCACCAGACAAGCGCGCGTTGATATGAAACGTCATCAATCACAGAGCTTCAGGATAATTATGCTATATGCCGAGATTAACTATGAGTGGAAATACCACTCACATGT
>NW_022710303.1:0-194 GCF_011630105.1 Anneissia japonica | reverse complement strand
GGGTGACCGCCTGGGAATACCGGGTGCTGTAGACTTTTTACATTTTTCCCCAAAATTCTAAAGTAGGGGTGCGTGAGAGTCCACACGACCTCGGGCCCACATAGTTGGGGCTGAGGTGCAAACATTTTAAGAATATGGACCTCTAAGTGCCCGGAAATTGCACTCTCATACCTTAAAAATCATACAGGTACTTG
>NW_022710302.1:0-1460 GCF_011630105.1 Anneissia japonica | reverse complement strand
AGAATTATGCATGGGGTGTTGAGGCAGCAGACAGTTGGCGAAGACGTTCTAGTTACCGTCCTGACCAGGGGCGGATTTAGGGGGGGCCGGCCCGGCCCCGGCCCCCCCTTTTGGGAGGTAAAAAAAAGGGGAAAAAATGAAAAAAAAGAGAGAAAAAGAAAAAAATGATAGCCCAGAATGCCTTAAATGTTATGTTCGGGCGTCTAGAACACAAAAAAATCGCGGGGGCATGCCCCGGACCCCCCTACGACACTGTTGTCTCAATCGGCCCAACTTTCGGCCCCCCCTTTTGGACATTTCTGGATCCGCCCCTGCTGACGGAAGTAGAATCCATTCTTAACTCTAGACCACTTACAGAAATATCTCAAGATCCAAGAGATGAAGAACCGATAACACCAAACCACCTATTGCTTCTTAGGAAAGGTCCCGATGCTCCTGTAGGTAATTCCATAGATAGATCAGCATCTTATGGGAAGAAACGTTGGTTGCAGGTCCAGTACCTGGCTTCATTATTTTGGACGCGATGGCGTAAGGAATATCTTCCGCTGCTACAGAAAAGAAATAAGTGGACTACGCCTAAGGAAAACGTAATGGTCGATGATCTAGTACTTCTAGTTGACGAGACGACGCCCAGAGGTAGATGGCCTATGGGCAAAGTAGTTCAAGTGTACAAGAGCAAAGATGGCCGTGTACGAAGCGTAGATGTTAGAGTAAACAATAATGTATTAAAGCGTCCAGTCGTGAAAATCTGCATCATATACCGATCCTCTATAGTTAAAGTGTAAAATTCCCTTTGAATTTTACAGGGGGGTGTGTTAGAGGTTTCATAAGGTACTTTAGAGGGCGACATCGTGTGTCGTCACTTGTCACGTGATTATGTGTGACATCTTTGGCTTGGGTCAGTGGCGTCCTGTAAGCGAGCGGGATTTGACGTGTTTTTGAACCATTCACCTGACATTCTGATCATGTACATTTTATGGTATGTTGTTTCTTCATTTTATGTACGAATTAGCTTTATATAAATGATTACATATGCAGTGTTATATGTATTTGGATAATGTAGTGATTGTCTTAATTAGTTCGTACCCCACTGTGCGAATCTAGCGTGGGTGCTCTGATAATTTGCGACCGATGCTTGTGTCAAAGGTCAAATTCAATGTAAACAAACATGGCTGCGCCCATAGGATTACGGTAGTGAGGCTATCGAGATTGCTTAAGCGTTTCGTTAGCATTGATTATTATTACAGTATACAATTATATATTGTTATGATTTATTTTACATGATTGTTATCTAGCTTCTTTATTATGACACGTTTATATTATAAGCCTACTGAAGTTTGATTTAGTATGGTTATATGGTAATTTCTTTAGCGATTGTAATTGTACTTGCTATCTGTAGTTACTGCTACGTGATAATATAGTTCTGAGAAACTATTACTGTTACTATGTCGATTATAGTA
>NW_022710301.1:0-652 GCF_011630105.1 Anneissia japonica | reverse complement strand
CCTAATGTAGCTCTTTCCTGTAGAGGCTAAGCGCACACTCACTTTGCGAACTTTTTTATCATCTGATGTGAATACTTCGTCAATAATGCCGATCGGCCACTGATTTCTTTTCGCTTGTTTGTCCTTGACCAAAACAACGTCTTTAACTTTAATGTTCCTTTGGTCTTGTTGCCATATCTTCCTTGCTTGAAGGGTGCTCAAATAATTAGTCCTCCAGCTTTTCCAAAATTGTTCCGCCAAAATTTGTACAAGTTTCCATTGGGCACGGAACATGTTTTCCTTCTTGTTTTCTACCATGATGCCCTCCGTACATGGATGTTTTTGCGTCAACAACATTGCAGGCGTCAGATATATGACGTCGTCTGGTTGATCAGTAAGAGGCATGAGAGGACGGGAGTTAATGATGGCTGTTACTTCTGCCATTAATGTAACTAGAACCTCATGGGTGATGTTTTTGTACTGATTATTCAAAAAGATACCATCTAGAATCCGTCTGCTCATCCCAATCATTCGCTCCCATGCCCCTCCCATATGGGAGGCATGGGGTGGATTAAGCTTCCACTCTACACTCCACACTTCCAAAAGTTTGTTTTCAACTCATCGATGGCTCCGACAAAGTTTGTCCCTTGATCTGAGTATAGCGACTTTACTT
>NW_022710300.1:0-1424 GCF_011630105.1 Anneissia japonica | reverse complement strand
TAAGCAAACGTTTGCAAAATCATTCGTCTAAGAGATGCATTCCGTTCTGCTTCTCTAGACGCATCCTCTAAGAGTTTAAACAACAAATTAGCATCATTACAAGAATTCGAACTACTTTCAGACATAGCATATGAAAATCTGACAGGGGGTTTGGTCGTTCTTCTAGGGCGTGTTACAGGAGGAATATCACTCGGGTCTGAATTAGAAGAATCAGGAACTGGCACAGGAGGGGCTGGGGAAGGTTGTCGTGGGGCAGGGACTGGGTAGCGACGAGGTGCAGGGACTGGGGTGCGGGGCGAGGAAACAGGTCGAGGAGCTGGTTTTGGCCGATCGCTGAGCCCACTAGGACTTACACGCTTAACTACTTTATATGTTGTTTTACCCCACCTATCAAAAAGTTTATGGGCACCCTTAAAACCTAATGACCTAACTAAAACTCTATCATTAATTTGAAGAGCAGAATCGCGCGCTTTTCTGTCATACGCCTCTTTGTTCGCGCTGGTCGATTTGATCGCTTGCGCTGCCGCTCGCTTATAAGCATCGTCTAAGCGGTTTTGCATATCGCTTGCGTGCTTAGTTACTGTGGTAGATGAACCATTATTTTGCTTATCCAGACCCAAAATAATATCAATAGGGAGTCTCGGATGACGACCAAACATAAGAAAATATGGAGAGAATCCTGTAGAACTGCTGGTTGTGGCATTATACGCGTGTACTAAGGGGGCTACGTGAGATTTCCAATCGGCCTTACCATCATCAGTCAAAGTACCTAACATGTCTAGCAAAGTGCGATTAAAACGCTCACACTGGGGGTTACCCTGAGGGTGATAGGGGGTCGTATGTGACTTGGTAATTCCACATAACTTACACAATTCGGATATCACTTCAGACTCAAAGTTTCTACCCTGATCAGAATGTAACCGTGCTGGAAAACCATAATGAACGAAATAGGTGTCAAATAGGACACGAGCTGTAGTGCGAGCGGTTTGATTTTTAGTAGGTATGGCCTGTGCGTATCTAGTGAAATGATCAGTGATTACAAGGATGCTATTATACCCACCCTTTGATTCTTCTAGTGAAAGGTAATCCATGGATACTAACTCGATACCATTTTCGGAAATAACATGGCCTAAGTATTTCACTCTTCTCTGAAATAAGTTACATTTGGATGGTTTCAATTTGAGACCATATTCATGCAACTTTTGGAAGACAGAATTTAACCTAACTAAGTGTTCGTCAACAGTCTTAGAGAATACAATTACATCATCTAAATAAATAAGGCAGGATTTAAAATTTAGCTCTCCAAGACAACGTTCCATCAAGCGCTGGAAAGTAGCAGGCGCATTTGTTAACCCAAAAGGCATACGGTTGCATTCGTAGAAGCCGAGAGGGGTAGTAAATGCGGTTTTAGCCTTGTCATTTTC
>NW_022710299.1:0-549 GCF_011630105.1 Anneissia japonica | reverse complement strand
TACATTCACTAAAAGAACAAGAAAAACAGGAAAGAATGTTGTTGATGTTATTAATATTTTTCTAATTCTATTTTTGTGCACTTTTAAATGTTTTGTTATTTATACAATTATTGTTCTGCATATATTGAATTATTGAATTTGTAATTAACTTTTATGTGTGATTTGTACATAAAATCACGAATAATAATTTGACCTTTGCACACTTTTTGCACACTTTTGCTTTATCTGTAGTTTAGGTTAGCATTTCCCAGTACAGTAATTATATTATTTTTTTTTTAAGTATATAATTTAAATATTTTAAGGTTATATTGTTGGAAGTCTGGTATATTTAGTATGGTATACATTTTTGCATATTTTTGTAGTTTAGGTTAGCATTTTTCCAGTACAGTAATTATATATATATATTTTAAAGTATATAAATATTTAAAGAGAATATTGTTAAATCTGGAATATTTAATAGTGGTATCAATATTATTGGTAGTGCTGGCATTATCTATAGTACTGCACAACCATAGTACAGTATTAATTTATTCATCTTCTAAGTTACTT
>NW_022710298.1:0-914 GCF_011630105.1 Anneissia japonica | reverse complement strand
GTTTCGTATTCAATGACACCTACAAATCACAATCTGAGTCCTCTACAGGTTGATAAATGCCACTTCAAGCCTAGTTTTAAGAAATAACGATAAATGGGATGATAATCAATTAGGCCCATGAGGCCGAATCTACAATAACACGACCAGTTTAAAAATTGGCCAGTTTTGTTAAAAACTATGAGCTAATAGCTCCTACTGTTTTTTGGACGATTTTAATTTACCCCGCCATTATGCAATTATTTCGTATTCCATGACACCTACAGGTCACAATAATCCTCTGTATGTTGTTAATGCCACTTAAAGTCTAGTTTTAAACTTAAATAACGATGATGAATGATACTGAACCAGCCGAATCTGTGATAACGACCAGGTTAAAAATTGGCCAATTTTGGTAAAAACCATGAGCTATTCGGATGATACTGTACTCAATTAGGCCCATGTGGCCGAATCTGGGAAAAACACCAGGTTAAAAATTGGCCAATTTTGGTAAAAACCATGAGCTATAGCCCATACTTTTTTTTGGACGATTTTTTTTATCCCTCCATTTTCCCGTTGTATCGTATTCCATGTCACGTACAGATCAAAAGAGTCCTCTGTAGGTTGATAAATGTCACTTAAAGCCTAGTTTTAAGCTTAAATAATGATAATTCGGATGATACTCAGTTAGGCCCATGTGGCCGAATCTGGAAAAAAAACCGATCAGAATAAAAATTGGCCAATTTTGGTAAAAAGCATGAGCTATAGCCCATACTTTTTTTTGGACGATTTTTTTTATCCCTCCATTTTCCCCTTGTTTCGTATTCCATGTCACGTACAGATCACAAGAGTCCTCTGTAGGTTGATAAATGTCACTTAAAGCCTATAGTTTTAAGATTAAACAACGATAAATCGGATGATACTCAATTAGGCCCATG